>NC_092867.1:44470609-44550440 GCF_032062135.1 Pyxicephalus adspersus
CTAGAGTGAATAGCATTGGAACAAGGTCTAGCTTCAGTGAGGCTAAGAGGTGGGGCATCAGCTTTGACATCCTCACTGGCTCTAGCAGCAGGCAATGAGTTTTCCAAACACTTCTCAACATATACACCCTCTTCATCTTGCAATCTGTCCTGATTCCCAATCGATTACAAGGTTATGCTTACGTAACCATGGCAGTCCTAAAATTACAGGGGATGAAGGAATGCCTAGCAGAACAATTGTTAACATTTCTGAGTGGGCAGCACCCACCTTAACTAAAACCTCAGGAGTTCTGAATGTTGGTTTTCTGTGCTGCAAAGGAGATTTATCCAGAGCAAATACACATAATGACTCAGATTGGTCAACAACTGGGATTTCAAGAGAACAGGCCAGAGATATATCAATAAAATTACTACCAGCACCACCATCCAGGAATGCCTGGCGATGCTTAACCGAGGAATCCCAGACAATTTTAACAGGTAATAGAAACAATCAGATTTTGGAACAAATACCTGATTGCCAGGGTGGGTTTCCATGGGTCCACCTAGGCACCTAAGTTTTCCAGAATTCTTCAGAGGACAGGATTGCACAAAGTGACCATGTTCTTCATAATACAGACAAAGCCCTTGTGACCTTCTTCTCAACCTTTCTATGGCTGACAGCCTGCAGGAGTCCAACTGCATTGGCTCCGCAGCCGCAGAGGGAGGAGGACTAGGCTCAGAGGTAGTGATTGATCTGGAAGGTGAAAAAAAATTTTTTCCATGCAGTGCTCACAAGTTCTGCGGTCAATCCACTCTCCATTGAGAGTTCATCTGAGTTCAGTTCCCACAGTCACCGGGCTGTATTGATAAGTACAGCCTGGTGATCGTGGGAACTTTGCTGTCACAGCTGATTGGAGGTACGCCAGTGCTTCCAATCAGCTGGGACTGCAGATGAACTCTCAATAGATTTTCTCAATTGAGAGTTAATCTGCAGTTCCACTGCAATCCCCGGGCACTAGAGGTTAATTACCCTCTAGTGCACCTGGATCGCAGTGGATTCCCAGGGCTGCATTCATTCTTACAGGCCTGGGAATCCTCCTGTTTGCCATCTTTATCCAAAAACACATACTACAGTTACGCTAGGGCTGCAAGAGCAATCAGGGGAGCGGACCTGGTGTTCGAATTCAGCGTTTGATCCACGAGAAATATCGGGCTATTCCATCGAATAGCTGCCGAATCGAACACCCAGCAATTCTACCAACACTACCACTGACTATTTCAGATATTTAGAGCTCATTTTCTGTTTTTTAGGAATAGTAATTGACACTCCTGGTCAGAGTGAGTGAGTCTGAGTAGTTTGCAAGAGAAAACTGACCAGTCCTCAAAAAATACTGTGCTGTCAGTACATTTCTGGCAATTATCTATACATGCAGGGTCTTTAAAGTGGAACTAAACCCAGTGGATACTCACCTGTCCCTGTTTTGTTGTGGGTGCAGCCATCTTCTCCCTTCTTTTATTCTGCAATCATCAGCCATCTGCAATACTTATTGCTGTTGGGACTCCTCTCCTCATCGCAGGCACCACCATCTGCATTAAATACTCTACCAGGTGTCTTGATTGACCGGGTTGGGAATATGTAATTCTTGCACACAGGAGTTCATTCAGTCCCAGCAATCTAAGAGGAGGTCAGGATACCTGGCATATCCTGGCATCATACTGTGAGCTGTTTATGATTGTGAGTTGGCAGGTACATTGCCAGTCCCTTTTGCAAAAAGAAGCCAGTCAGCTCACAATGATTGTATTTGGAAATATAAATCTTCAAGCTTTAAAGATGCAATTTGATGTTTTGTATTTTCAGTCCATAAATAAATATGTAAATGTTCGATACAGATGTTTGTTATCTAAAATGAATATTTTTAGGTTGATACTTATTCTAATGCCTGAAAAATCCTGTATCAAATAGTATTTCTTGTGTATCTTATGTAAGGATGTGGCATCATTTGTTAAAACCAAGAAGGCCTACTCTGGTTCTTTAAAATTTTCTCTATAATGAACTAGGAAAAAGATCTGCACTGCATAATTATGAATCATAAATAAATAATAATAGGAGCAAATTAATCAGCATCCCTATTTCCTTTGAATTTTTATACCTTTTGAATTGTGCTGTATGCTTTGATCAAGCAAATCCTGTGATATAATATTTTATGCTGGTAGATGGTGCTGTGGATTTTTCTTCCCCTAAGCCTTGGCATAAATATGCATACACATAGAAGCTTTACTAATCAATGTCTTGTGGTGATTGCTAAAATACCTCCTCCTTGCTAGAGGTCACTTTATTATCAGGGGATTGTCTGTTCAGTTCCTCAGGCTTCCTCTGTGAATTCTAGATTCACTCCACAGAGTCTGACAAGCAGAGGCACTCCTAGGAAGAAAACAGACAAAAGAAAGCAAAAATGCCATTGCTGCCCTGTTTCATGTTGTTCCTAGAGTTTATTAACATTTCAAATACAGTTACAAAGAATGACTTCCGTAAGATCTATAAAGTTTGGGTTTTACACCAAAAGAAACCCCTCCCCTAAGGCTTTGCAGCAATGTCAGATTGCTTGTAAGGCACAATATCTAGATCTATGTTTACAATGCAATTCATACTATGGATTGCATTTTGTCTTCACAAAACGACCCATTACAATCCTGAATCATTATCACTTTTAGGTGATTATTGAGTAAACCATTTTCTAGATGTATATATGAATGATGGGCTGTTAAGTATAAATGCACCTGTGTACTTAAATTAAATTGCAGCTTGCTAGCATTTAAGGTCTGCTACTTACCACAGGTAGACACAGAAGAGTAACCAACTCCAGTGCAGAATAATTTTCTAAAAAACAATTACACTGGGGAACAATTTTGAACAAATTTTTTGTTGACTTCAATTTTTAGGCTTATTTACAATAAAATAGGTATGCTGATTCTGAAAGTGCAGACTGCGTACACATGTGCAATAATTGTCTTTGGAAACGAACGATCCACGACAGATCGATCAATAATTGTTAACAAAAAAAGTGCACAACAACTGGTCAACGCCGTCGTTGAACGAATAATCTCGCGGGAAACAAACAACCACCCTGGCAGATCTGATTGGGCGACGATCATTCATAATCTATTGTGTGTATGGTCGTTCAGTGAACGTGGATTGTTCTGTGAGACACTTTCTCCTGTACATGTCACTTCCTGCATCATTTGAACGATCGTATCTAGTGTGTACATTATTGGTGGATTATATTTGAAGGATAGTATCGTTACACCATGTACAGAATTGTTATGTATTAATGCGATTACAAAATAAGTACATTTGTAGTAGATTAGTACATTTGTATAGGCCAGGGGTCAGCAACCTTTTGAGTCGAAAGAGCCAAAAATTTAAATTTACAAAATTTCGAAGTTTTTAAAGAGCTGCAAAATTTTTTCTTGCCAACAATAAATAGTACTCGCATAAATAAAGTTTTTTGATAAAAAAAACTAATCTATTCATAAGAAAAAATATCTATTTATTCATATATAAGTAGTGTTTTTCACAACAAATTAGATAATATATATATGGCATTATTAGATAATTACCTATTATTTAAGTAAAAAATTAAAACAAGTAAACATTTACTTACAACACTAACTTGTACTTCAATAACAAACAATTGAGCAAACAAATTCAATGGGAGCGATGGCTTTGCATGGTTTTAGAAAGTTTGGATAACATTAGATGACATTTCATTTTTTCAGAATTCTGTAATGGTGAAACAGGTACAAACATTTTGATTTTCCATGTATTGTTGCTAAACTGCCCACTCTTGTATTTTATTGTAGAAATATAGATACCTTTAGGCACCGATTCTATCTCTCAGCCTGGCTTTTCGTGAAGCTGCGGCTCTTTAATTCAGTCTGTCGGAAGCTATTCTATCTCTCAGCCTGGCTTTTCACCACACCCCTCCCCCGTGACACGGGTCCTAACTGTCTTCAGTTCGTAGAAGCTCTAGAGTGTCACGGGGGAGGGGTGTGGTGAAAAGCCAGGCTGAGAGATAGAATAGCTTCCGACAGACTGAATTAAAGAGCCGCAGCTTCACATCTAAAGAGCCGCAGGTTGCCGACCCCTGGTATAGGCTATTCATTTGCACACAAGACAGTGTGGTCAGAGGTTGTGCGCTGCTCTACATAGTAAATAAGCAAAATTTATTTTTCTACTTACACACGTATTTCCTTTCTTTCGAATCATGTCTTGCTCTGCTGTTTCTCGTCGTAAATACCTAAACAACCCTGATTCATTTTGTTATATTTGTGGCAGTTTCACCATTCCCAGTTAAAGGGCGAACATCAGTACATTTGTAGAGCAAGCCTATTTGGCATATTTTAAAGTTAAACTTGGTGATCAAGATAAGTCTTGGGCCCCTCATAAGGTGTGCAAACAGTGTGTTGAGGGTTTACGGATGTTGACAAAGGGAACACGTGATAAGATGCCATTTGGTATACCTATGGTTTGGCGAGAGCCAGGAGATCATTTCAGTGACTTTTACTTTTGTATAGTGAAAAATTCAGGATATAACAAGAAAAGTAAACGTAACACAGAGGATCCTAGTCTACCATCGGCTATACGCCCAGTGGCTCATTCAGATGAAATCCGAGTGCCGGTTTTCATTACACTACCCTCTCTTGAAGAACATGATTGTGGTGATGAACTAGGTGACAACAATGATGTAGAGTTTGAAATTGAAGAGGACTCTGTTTGTAGGGGATTTGATCAGCATTAATTGATTGATTTGGCATGTGATTTGGGACTATCGAAGAAGGCTTCAGAACTCCTAGCATCAAGACTGCGTGAGAAAAACTTACTTGAAAAAGGAACGAAAGGTATCATATTTTTCAACCAGAGTAATTGAATTTCTGCAGTACTTTAGAACTGACAGCGGCTTTGTGAATTGCCATAAGATACCTGGTTTAATGGTGGAATTGGGAATTCTAATCTTGATTTGCAAATCTCGAGTCCAATACAAAGAAATTTTCATATAATATATATATATAATTATATATATGCTACTGTACACTTACATACATACATGTTTAACAATTTTTTAACAGATTGTGTGTTTTTTTATTTAAAGTTTATTATTACATTTTTAAAATGTATTAAATATTGGACATATTTCGGTGAGTTATGCTTAAAAATTATAGCCTACAATGTGAAATAAATTTCCATGCAAAAAAAATGTAACACCTTTTTCATGGAAATTTGAATAGAATTAGAACACTAGGAAGGTTAAAGTGTGTCCTCCTTCACAATGTCAAAATATTTGGTACAGTCCCAATTGGCCAATCTGTTTTCTCTTTGTGAAGAATATGCAGACATATAGAAAGTCATTGAGCTGCTGCACTATCACCAACACAATTGGGTCATCTGTGTTGACCTTAAAATGGTATGCTTCCTTCTTGATCATCAACGTGGATATACGTGGATATACGTGTCCATAGACTTTGTTCAGCCCACACAGGTGTACTTTACTTTTATTGCCTACAATTTTTTTTACAGTTTTCTAAACATTTAAAGTCTCTATAGGAGATATTTGCTTGTGGTTTACCAGTGTTTAGACAATATTGCCTATTTATCTATCTACATAAATAAAATATATATTATTTCTTTTAGGTAAATGCCCTGTAGATTGTCAGGGAAAACAATTTCTGCCATAGAACTGGTTTACCTAGCAGTTATTCGTGATTCAGTCTTGTGATCCAGACAATCTTAATACAAAGCATGGTCAATTTGGGAATTTTACTTTTCACTGCTTTAGCAAAGGAATGAAGATTGGTTAAGGCCCCAGGAGTCTATTGGACCATGAAGGAATAACAGAATACAAGTAAAGGCATCCTTCTGCTTACCTTTTAAGACATGTTCAGTCTAAGACTAATAATTATTATAGATCATTAATATGTAAACTAAATTGTGATTTTTGTCTGCTTACAGCTGAGTGTTAATATTCATTCCCTATGAAGCAGAAATGCAGCTGTGTTAGTATTTGTTTTGTAAGGGATATTGTTGAACTGAATAGATTTTCCTTTTACTACTCAGAATTACCCTGTAAATTTTTTTTCTGGACTGTAACACTGGTAAAAATAAAAGGTGCCTTATTTATTCTCAAGTTCACATTTTCCTTAGGACAGAAATGCTGCCTCCTTGAAAAAGAATTCTGAGTATAATAAATAGCCAATTCCACAGATTTGCATAAATGTTTATGTACGTTGTGGTATTGCACAAAAAGGCAATTTGTGGTTGAACACTGGAACAAGTCCCATTTTTTATTACATCATGCTGAGAAATATTACTCCTAAGCATCCAGACAATGGTTATCTGTCTTAGTAATATTAGCATATTGTATCCCTTATTCAAAATCATGATTGCATTACGTTTACTGACAAGTAGAAGTTAGAAGTTCCAGTGAGTAAAATTGTTTTTTTAACCATTCAAAATGCAATGCCACAATCTCTTTCCTAAAGTGTAAATGACTACGTATGCTGTCATCTGTGCAAATTATTTTGTCTATTCCACAGTGAGGAGTTTGATTTCTATATTCTAACATACATTTTTCACATAGTGCTTAGTTTATGTAAATACAAAACAGTGCATCAAAAATGTGCTCACTTCACACTACAGCCCTGGCAACCAACAAGAAAAAAACTCCTACATTTGGAATACCATGGAAACAAGGATACAGGTGCAAGAAGCAGATATTAGAATTTCTAGTCTTACTGTGAGACTTAGGCCAAGGACTGTGGTGCCCTTAATCAGTCAAATGAAGATTTTTTCTACATCTTGTATGGGGCATAAATTATTACCCTGATTTGCACATCTTTAGCTTTGGGTGGGTAAATGTGCGCTCACCAGTAGGAAGGAGGAATAGGGGAAGATTACCGTCTGGTGGTTGCAGTTCAAATCCAGAAAGATAAATTGTCTAAATCACAAATAAGCACCTGATTAACTCGGAACTCATTTTCTATTCAGGGATAAAAGAAGGACCTTTCATTTGGAGTGGGTCTCTCCTACATAGTGACAGGTCTGCACTAAGTACATGCAGGCCTTAGTTGTAAAACCTATTCCCAAGGATCAATATATCCAAATACTTTATTATCCTGAAGCTTTAGGTCCCAGGGTCGTCTTGCCCTGTGCCCCTGACTCTTAGTGTTCCATAGGAATGGACCCTCCAGCTCATTCTTTAGGAATTTATCCTGTTCAATGTTCCAGCCAAACAAAGGTGTCAATCATAGCTATAGGTCAAACATATAAATGCACCAAGGTAGTCATTGGTTTGAACTTCACTAAAATATGATTCTTCCTAAGTGTTCTTGACAATTCTAGTGAGCCTATCCACCATGTAATGCAAATGCACAAAAGCAAATTCATACACTAACCTGCACAAACTCCTCAATAAATAAACAAGTGAGTGGCACACAAAAATGATGACACTATAATATCTAGGTAGATCTCAGCACTCGTGGGTCTTTAAAAAATCCCTTTACTGTAATTCTATACCAACCAACATGTTTATTGTCCAGTTAGCAGAACAACCATGGCTACCCCTAAAGGCACAGTGCACAAGTAGATATAGCCATGAACAGACAAAATGTATGATATTTGCCTTATTACTAGGTAGAAATAAAAAGGCAAAAAGCCAGCTAAAAGAAAATTAATACAGCTACCACATCAGAAGACTTGTAAACTGTAACACACTACTTTTTTTTAAGTTTAGATATATTTAAAGACTATGAAGTGATCCAGGAAACATTTTTAAACAGGTTCAGAGTTAAAAATGTCATGACGTCAATATATTGTGCTACTTTCAGTTTTGTTTCCTGATGAACCACAGAAGTCAGAGTTAAGGGTCAGAATTGATCAATAAAGTTACTAAAGCATTCATAGCCAATTAGTCACAAATTGACATATCAGATTTGATTACTGACCCTAACCACCAGGATCCGCAGAACAAGTGTTTACTTCCCCTAGTGGGAAATCTAGGGCTGATTATGACAAATTGCACAATCTTGGTCCAGGACAGTGCACACTGATGATGTAGTGCAAGCCTTTAAGTCACCAAGGTTATATTCAAGGTTAATGCAAAACTGAGTTTTTAGACATATCATAGAGAGAACATGAGAGAACGTTGTATTATTTTTTAATTAGCAGATTTTTTCCTTGTTAGATTCAGCTGGATATGGCTAATTGTAAATATGCTACTATTTACTGTAATTAATAAAACAATTAGGATTAAAACAATACTTTGAAATAAATAAAGCTTTGTCTGCAAAAAACTATGTTTCATCTTCAAGGTTACATTCAGGTTTGCTGCAACATTCAGTTATGTGGTTTTCATATAGGAAAGAAATTCTCTTTTAAGGAGGAACTAAACTCAAAAGTGCCTAAAAAAAATGCACTTACCTTCAACCCCACAGGGCAGGTTGATCCATCCAGGGGTGTCTTGCATCGGGTCCCGCATCGTTCCGGCATCCATTCTGGAACCAGCGTTCTGGGCGCCGCCATCTTCTCCCCTTATTCCTAGTTCTTCATCCTACGTCACCTGACCCAGGCGCAAAATCAGGTGAGGTAGGATGGAAAAAAAACTTGCCTATCTCACTGCGCATGCGTGAGATTGTCAAATTGTTCGCTTTGCGTAAAAAGGCGCACCCAGGAGCCTCCCGGGATTCATGACGTAGGTATCCCCGGAAGCTTTGCGCTCCCATTCATTCTCTATCGCCTAGACCAGGGGTCGGCAAACTTTTTGGACTACCAGACAATTTCAGGAGATCAAGAAGGCACACTAGGCCAGAGGAAACAAGGTGTCCAAGGAAAGGTTTTTTATTTAAAAATACAGTACGATTAAGGGGAAACATGATGTTGCATGTTCGTACCGACAGATACAATATTAGGTTCTAATGATGAGGAGTTCAGCAACAGAATGTCATTAAGGTGATTGTCAGTGAGCTGAGAGCGCAGCTTGTTCTTACAAAACTTCATCTTGAAGAACAGCTGCTCGCACAAAAGAGTGCTGCCAATCATTGTGATCACACGCTTGGCACGGGCAAACAACATTGGAAACTGAGCATGTGACAGCTGGTGCTAGACGTGAATGAAAGTCTCTGTACGTGTGCACATGCTTGGCATTGAAATGCCCCTTGAGATTTGACTGCTTGAAAATGCTGTTGGTGTGGTTGCACACTAAACACAGGGCTTTGTTGCCGCGTTGGACGAAGAATAATTTGTCAGTCCATTTGGGGTTGAAGACACAACGTTTGAGGTTATCCTTTGAGGCCATCTTATCTTACTGCTATATCTCAATCCTGCAAACTAAGGTAGAAATACTTACATTAAAGTAGAACTTTTGTCCCCCCTTTTTTTAATGGGTTCCAAATAAACCAATTGACCATGCCATTGAAATCTACCTAATGCAGGTTCCTGTGTGGCAATAATTCTGGAGTGCTCCTTACCTGCTTCTTTAATGTAGACTGTGTATGCTTATATTGCATAGGGAATAAAGAAATGTTTCATGGGGCAAGGGTGTCGCTCATAATTCACAAGCCCGTGTCTTGTCATTTTGCACCTGGACACATCTAGTCCTGCCCACTGATTTCTGGATTTGTAGCTTTGTCTCTGTTACTCAAACCCTCCTACAGTGAGTTACAGTGTCTCGAAGGGCACTTGAATAACACAGTAACTGGATCTGATAGTGGTTTCATACTGAAGCACTTTTAGCTGTACTTTAATCTACAGACATCTCCTGCGCAAGACTTACATTTTTGTCATTACTTATTACTTGTTATACTTTTGTGTCTAAAAATTTGCAAATGCTGTTAATTTTCTTATTACAATACTGAGTTTATGGTAATGGTAATGAAGGCATTTTCCCCTTCAATAGTTGATTAAAAATAGCTGGTAAAGCTGTTCTTTATTGATTAATAATCATTGCTACAATCCTTGAACAGTAAATAGTTCCTGGAAAGACATTTGGTATCTGGTAGAACCAAAATAAATTATTTCAAGCTGGTGTTTGCAGAAAAAAAAAGTATTATCTTTAAGGACTCCTTAGAAGCACCTTCAGGTACATATGGTCTGTTACAAGTATTATGGAAGCTGTACATTAGTAAGCATTGAGCTAAGGGTTACCATCCAATATGCAAGTCTTGATCACATTTGTTTCTTTAAACAATGTTTTCTGTTATCTTTATTTATGCCCAAGTGTTATTTTGTGTGTTCATTTTTTCCTGCAGATAACTCTAAGCATATTAAGTGGCTACGGGGAGCTGATGGAGAAGTCTGGGTGTGGATAATGGGGGAAGCCCAAGGAGACAAGCTATATGAGCAAATAGCTGAAGAGCTCATGGCTGAGAGGGCCAGGCAGCAAGCACAAAGGGAGGCAGAGGAACAATGGTGAGATACAATCTCAGGTTATTTTGATCACAACATAGTTTTCCGCATAAGGCATACACACTAGCAGCTCTGCTATCAATTTTACATTCAGCCAATACGTCTAAATTTTTAATTCCAGTTTTAATTGGAAATCATTGATCTGAAGTTTGAAAACATGGCACACCCGTATATGATATTCTATCCTTCTGATCCTGGCATGGGGTGAACCACAGGACAGGTAGACTCCTGCTTTGCTCAATTTTTTACTCACAATCGATCATATAACTATGTTTCCTTTGTATCAGAATTATTAAAACAAATATATATACCTAAAGCCAATATGACCTACAACAAGATTTGCAGTTTAAATAACCTCTTTTCCCTGCTCATTGATACCATTAAAAGAGTTTTCTTATATCTGTTTAATAAGTGCAAAAATTATCATTTAGAAGGCAAGGTAACACCTAACTGCCCACGGTGAGTGTCTAATTCTCTACATCACAAAAAAATAAATATCTTCTGCTACTTGGTCTAATCCATGTGTCCTATACTAAATCAAGTGCGCTGAATCCAAATCTAAAGACCAATTATGTCTAGGATGTCAGGATCTTAAGGTAATTACGCGTATAGATGCGATTAGCTACATTCTCTCATTCCTCAGTTACTATGTAATCTCCATACAAAACTAACTTTTGCCTTATAGTTCCATGTCATTACAAAAACGTAGTTTTATGTTGCAACAAAATATACAAATACACATAAATCACCTGAGACCTTGTTCAACACACATGTACACTTCAGAAGTGTTTCAGACACTTGCTTTTGCGTTTGTGGCTATCCGCTGTCTCCCGTTGCAGAAACCATCAGTAGTCGCCCATCATGTTGGGGTTGCACCGGCCTTGATATCTTGTTTCCATAACAGAAATGTCCTGGTGAAACCTCTCCCCTTGTTCATCACTCACATCACCCACATTTTGTGAGAAGAAGTCCAGATAAGAATGTAAGAAATTAATTTTAAGTGACATTTGGCAGTCAAGTTGATAGTATGCATGTTGTTCACAAGTTCAGCATGGTTTTCAGCTCGCTGAAAGCTTTGTGCAAATAGCACAAATAAATCCCAAGCAGCAAGTTCAAGTGGGTTGTGTTTGTCTCTGAATGTGGCATCACGCATCAAATTGTGGATTTGGGGACCAACAAAAATCCCTGCTTTCAGTTTAGCATCTGTTATAACTTTTACAAACTTGTCCTTTAGGAACTGAAAACCCATACCATCACGATCCATTGCACCCATACCATCACGACAAAGTTTTTCATTAATCCAAGTTTAATATGAAGTGGCAGAAGATAAACTTTCTGTGGATCAATTAGTGATTTATGCTTTACCTTGTACTGGCCAACAGTGTGTTCAGGTCTGGGTGGCCATTCTTTCACATTGTAATGGTTGCTGTCATCACAACTGTTCCACAGGCACAGAAAGCACATATATTTTTCATATCACAATTGCAGGTCAAGAAGAAGTGTCACCGCCTTCAGGTCACCACAAACGTTACACTTGTGTTATTTCATTCCCTCGTCATGTGTAAGAGGAACAGAAGGTTCTTCTTTACCCTTATGCAGCAATACAGCTTTCAGACTTGCTTTGCTCGAGTCTATGAACAACCCTCACTGCTCACGTCAGTACAGAAGCAAATGTTAGTTTTCACCGTAAAAAGCTGCGAACTTGTGTTATGATCACAAAAGTGAGAAGTTGTTCCTTTTTTGTAGCAAATTCCACACCTCTAATCTAGAAGCTAAAAGTTCAGACTTCTCTTTTGACAGGCAGGTCCCTTACTATATCATCTAAATATGATTGGCTTAAAAAATGTGGCTTACTCTCATCAAATTGGGGTTCATAACATTCATTAACATCAACATTATCCTCCTGTTCCTTATCCGACATGTCACTGTCAGTAACAACAGATGTTGGAGGGACTGGCACTGGATTTCCTGCATCATGTGGCACTGGCTTCAGAGCAGATTCACAATCAGGACAGACAACTTTTGACTTAGTCTTCTTTGAAAAACCCAGCAATTTTACTCATACAGATGTAAGCAGTCTGATTGATGGTCTTTTGGCTCACGCCAAACCATAGGCACAGCAAAAGACAATTTATTCCTTTTCCCATTCAACTATTGTGTTAGGCCAACGTAACACACCTGACAGCAGATATGAGGTGCCCAGCTTTTATCCTGATCTACAATTTCACATGCAAAGTAGTACTTGTATGCAAATCTCCTTACCCTCCAACTACCATCCTATCTCCCTTCTCCCATATATCTCCAAACTCCTTGAACGCCTTGTCTACAAAAGACTCACCCATCCAAAAAGATGGTTTTGCACTAGAGACAAGCCCTTGGTCCATCTCGCCCTAAATAGCTATTTCTGACGTCAGCTCACTGACTTGCCCCGACTTAGGTAGCACCAGGATTGTGTGAATTAAAGTTATTTATTTATTTTTAAAAAGGTATAGTCTACAAATAGTCATGTCTGTGAATGTTTTTTTATATAAAAAAAGTATTGCCCAAAAACCCTGTTAATGCCAGACAGGTCACATAAGAACTGATTTTTCAGAGTAATATCTACTTCAACAGTTGATGCGGAAGACTCAACTATTAGAGCTAAACATTAAAGAGTAATAACTTTATGTTTATCAAAGGAAACAAAAAGAGGCAGAAATTGAGAAAAAGTTTCGTGATGCTATGGCCAAAGAAAAAGCACGAATAGTGGCTGAAAAGTGGAAGGTGGAAATTGAAGATCGGAAAGCAGCAAAACTACTGGAAAAGAAGTTTCAGGAAGAGTTAAAGGTAAAATGAATTTACAATTTGTTTTCATACTTTTAAACCTACAGGGTTTGTTTATGAGGATGTGGGCTGTGACATCTATTATAATCAGCATGACATTGTAATTCTAAAACTACAACAAAATGTAATTGTCAACATAGATGTTTCTATAGATGTGCCTATCAATGTTTGTGTGTGTGGAAAAGTCATCTGTGGTAGTGCACATTTGTGTGTGTGTATATATATATATGCATACATACATACATGCATATATTGTGCCCTTCCTGGTTCCTCCTTTCCACCATCATTAATAATACTCTTTATGTTTTATTACATGCATATGCTCAAATTTAAACGGATCTGGATATTAATAAACCAAGACACTTATTTTTTTCTTAAGAATAAAGTACATATTGTCACTGCTAACATTTAAACCAAAAAAATCCATTAAACTACCAATAACATTAAAGTGAATATATTCATGGATGAAAAAAAAAATCCCATGGGCTCAGTCGGTATATCATTTTTCCCTTTTTACACCTTTGGTTCTTTATTTACTTTTGGTTCCATTTGTTACTTTAATGGTTTTTAAATGATCTTTTGTGCATGGTTGTTAGACACCAGTAAATGTTTAACAAACTCTTTAATAACTGCACTTGTCTTCGATGTCTCAGATCTGTCCAACCCTGAAGTGAGAGATAAATGTAGTTAATATTGATATATGACAAGGTACGGGTGGCACTGTGGCTCAGAGGTTAGCCTTTGTAGCTCTAGGTCCAGGGTTAAAATCTTGTCCAGGACACTCTTGTTAGATTAATTGCCCCCCACCCCCAAAAAAAATTGACCTTAGGCTGTATTAAATACACATTGCTATGGTAGGTGCATTAGATTGAGAATTACTTTGAGAGACAGCTAATGACATGAATGTGGACTTTGTAAAGTAATGCATAATATATCCCCTATATATAAATACAAGTTAATAATAAGATTACTCTGCCCTGATGTAGGTACAGATCATTGAGCTCTTGGGAGGTAGAGCGTTGTCTTGTGGGAGGAATTATTCACATATCACTATGAATTGATAATTGGTATGTTAGGCTGGTGAAGTAGGCATTTCCCAGGTAGGTTGAATGTGCATGCAGGTTGCTGACCCTTCTTAGTTAAAAACAACTAAAATACAATAAAATGTAGTGAGCAGGGCCTGCATCATCAGGCTTTAGACTTTTGTTGATGGCATCAATTTGACAATCAGGAATCCATTAACATGCATTAGACCTGTAGTTAACCTCCTTCTGACTTGCTTTCAAAAAGTTTTACATTAGCATAAACTTCAATGGAAATTCAAAGCCCGTTAAAAGTGAGCAAAATCAGATCAACACAGGCCATAAGGCTGAAGGAATGGACTATATAATGCTGGACGATTGACAGGAAATGAACTGAAATGTATCTAACTTGCTGCAACATTACCAATACTATAGAAGCCCATAGTATGCACTGACATCACAGTAAGCATTTTTAGTACTGGAGAGGAGCCTGTACAACTGTGCAAGACTGAAGATAAAAAAGGAAGTTTAGCTTTTGAGTTTTGAGTGGAAAAAATGTTATTTTTCAGTTTAAACATTTTGTTTTCTGTTACTGCTAATATTAATAGACAGATTTCTGAAATTTGTTTTATTTTAGAGATTTTCAAAGCCAGGCACTATGCAGCACTGTTACAGTTTATTAGCAGCAAGTGTTTTAAATTGATTTCCCGATCAGTAAATGGGCACAACCTGAGCCCTGTATTGATTTTGCTATGGGGTCCCATCACCCAGTTTTATTTCTTTATTAAAATTTTATGGTTAGGGGGAGAAGTAAATCACTATTATCATTAAATAGTAAGAGTAACGATCCCTTTGTTTCCAGTCCATATATATGTTTGACATAAAGCACATAGTAAAATGTAAAGGCATACCATTTTGAACTTATCTATAGATTTATTAAATGCCAAAGCTTTGCAGCTGAACTTGCTATGTATGTATGTATGATGCTTGCAGTGTTTTTTTTTTGAAAAGCCAAATAAATTGATAGTAACATATTGTATTTGAGCTGTCTCTTCACCTTTGCTAAATCACATGAAAAAGGATATTGTCCCAGCTCAAGAACGCTGACCAATCGATAATACATGACGTGACCCGCTGTGATGCAAGTAGGATTCTGGGTTTAACACTGGCTAAAATAAGAAGTAATTGCTCCCTGTATATAGCTTTCCATAACCAGCAGAGGGGAACGTACATTCTTAATTAAAATCATGGATGTCAACATATGCAGTAATTATTTCTGTAAATCCGACAGGAAAAAAATAGTTGAAACTCATTTAGAAATGTTAGGCTTTCTTGTCTGCTTCCTGGATTTTGGCTTGTAACCTTTAAAACTAATTGTAAAATGTTGTGTTATTCACCAATAATCAGAAATATACATAATTTTGTTAAAGAGAATTTCATTTAAAAGGGGTACCACTGTGTTTTTAATGAATTGTTCATGAAATGTTATTTAACGTTTTTACATTTAAGATTAAATAGTAGTGAATGGCTTAATCCTGCAGCCTTGTTTAACCATATGTGTCCCATTGGGAGGATTTCCACTTGCATCCTGTCCTGTGCAGCGCTTTTTCAAAGTGAGGGATTTCCTCATTTATACAGCTGTCATCCAAACTTTTGTCCTCAATTCAGGACTATCCCCCTCTATTCCTGTTTTAGAGTTTCATTTTATTTTTGTTTGGTGATATCAACCATTAGGACAAAGAGAAAGAAAACCTGAACCTAGTGGGGACACTAAACAATAAAAAACTAAAACGGGGAAGGGGGTCTAAACCTTACCTGCGTATCTCTACCATTTCAGTAACAGATAATTGCACGTCATGTGCATATATATATATATATATATAGATATATATCATATATATATAGAATCATACAGTATTCATTATTTCATATGCACTGTTTATTATACCGTTGGAGCCACAACCAATGTATGTGCAAATGAAGGGGGTGACCTTAGCTAAAATAGAAGCGATTGGTTGTCCCCTTCAAAAAATCTTCATCATATAGAAAACTACTTTGTCTCCAGAACAGAGATTTGTCTACAGTGTCTTCTGTTCCCAGGACATTCTTGATAATCTGAATTATACTTTTTTATAGGAGACTATTGTAGGTTTGCTAGCCCCTTAGAATAGTATGTTTCTTTAATATAGTGAATAATGTATAATATAAGGCTCAATCCTTTTAAGTGAAGCTGTGTCAATTTGTGCATAAATACAGCCACGTTTAATTCAAGAAATATTTTGTCAAGTGTTGAATTTTTCTCGCAACATTATAATCTAAATAGCTGTATATGCAGTAAATAGATAGCATATATAATATACAATTGTAATTATATAATTATATAATTATTACAGATAAAATAATTGCAACTTAAGGAAGTGTTGACTTTTTTATTTTATCATATATAAAAAAATAAATATATAACATTTAATCACAAATATTAGATTTTCCTTCAAACAGTGTCTACACATAAAGGTAATGAACATATGACACAAATGTATACATTTATGCAATCTAAATTAACCAAAATGCAGACTGGTTATGTAGAAAAATAACTACATTTACCAGCACTTCAGATCTTTACCATTAGATTTAGGTGTTCCTGATTAGGTGCCTATACCTTAGTGATTTTTCTGGTGGTTTAACCTCAGAATACATTATATAGTTGTATAAAGGATAATATAAAAAGTCTACTTTATAGGAGTGTTTAATGTTAAATTGCTTGGTATAAAGTATTAGGAACCTTGGACACACAGTTCTAGCAAAAAAACTCTATTAACAGTCTCTTAAACATGAAAGCGGTGAGACTTTATTAATTGACAACTATGGAATTCCCATTTATGATAAAAGATGTATGCAAATGTAATTATGATTAAACCCCCTGGCGGTATTGACTGTGTGGCTCGGGGTGAATTTTATATACCAAAAGCGATAACCCCCAGCCACACTCGGGGTACAAAAAAAAATCCTACCTGAGCCCCATGATCCAGCAGCATCCTCCAGCGATCCCCGGCCGGCTTCTGCATCGCATCCTCGATGTGATGCGTGAAGCGTTGATACTCTGGGGAGGCATGGCCTGGTGGGAAATTTGAAAGCAGAATACATTGTAATCTGTTTTTAAATCATTGATCACAGTAAAATATAATAAATAATAAATGTAAAAGTACATCTACTAGTGCATCCAACAGCTTTCCCCAGTGCCCTAATTTACAGTTTGTCCACTATTAGCCCTGACCTTGGTCTGACTTTTGCATGAACTTTTCCTGACCTTTTCCTCATTTCCTCATTTGAACACTTGTCCCTGACCTTGAACGTCCCTGGCATCTTACTGGAAACTTGACCAAATCTATGGCATCCAAAAGGCGTCTCGCCCGCGCAGAAGCTGTTTTGAACAACTAGAGAGCAGCAATAGTGGTTTGGAGTCACATGTGGAATTAAGCAATCAATATTCACCAGGAAACTTGTCTTTAGACAGTGACAGTGAAAGTGAACACAGAGACTAATCTGAGTTTGAGGTCAGTAATGTGCACACTTGATGCTCTATTGACCTTGGTGCAGCTCAGGAAGTTCCCCCAAGATTCCCATTTACCGGAGCCCCTGGTGTGAAAATTGATGCTGAACACGACGATTCCTTAGCATACCTGCAATTGTTTCTGACCGATTAGGTTATTGAAAAAATAGTTGCTGAGATAACAGGTACGCTGCACAACAATTAGCTGCTGCACACCTGAGGTTTGCAAGAGGTAGAAAGTGGGAAGCAGTGACAAAGGATGACACTTGGCTATTTCTTGGCTTAGTGATACTTCAGGGAGTGGTCGGCAAACCCCTGCAGAAGTGGTATTGGTCTACCAATAAAATACTTGCCACTCCATTCTTTGCCACAGTCATATCAGAGTACAGATTTACCCTGATCATGAAATATCTACACTTTGACAACAATGAAAAATTTGATGAAACTACTCATCCTGCACCAAAACTCAAGTATCTCAAAATGATTCTCAAGTATCTCAGATGATTCTTAAAAATGTCCAACAGATCTATGTGCCAGAAAGACACATCAGCAAAAATGAAAGTCTAATGGCCTAGAAGACGAAGGCTCAGCTGGGTGCAATACATTGAATCAAAGGGAGCACGATTTGGCATGAAATCCTATATGCTGTGCGAATCGTCATCTGGCTACATATGGAATTCAGTCCTATACACTGGAAAAGGGATAAAATTCAACCCAAAATACAGTAACTATGGAATGACAACATCTTCTGTTCACTTTACTCATTGAGCCTTTGCTAAATCAGGGCTATTGTGTCACAACTGACAACTTTTACACTTCTGCTGAACTTTAGGAGATTCTTTTGCAACACAAAACAGATGTGTATGTAACTGTTAGGGCTAACCGGCGCAACATGTCATCAATGTTTTCAAAAAGGAAGCTGAAGACTGGAAATGGTTACCTGGCAGAAAGGCAACATTATGGCCCGGCGATGATGTGACAAGAAAGATGTGTGCCTAATGAGTACAGCCCATGCCTCCACGGTTATGGTACGCACAAAAGGTCGGAAAAAATCACGAAGCTACAAGTAGTGACTGACTACATTAACACCATGAATGGTGTTGACGGAGCAGATCGAGCAATGACATTCTACCCAGCAATGAGGAAACAGCAAAAAAAAGTATTACAAACATATATTCAGACATCTTGTTTAGCAATGCTTGTGGAATGCCTACATTCTCTACATACAAAAGAGTGACATGCCTGTGAGTCATTCTGACTTCATTTGGAGAGTTTACAAATCTATTGCCATGAACCACCAAACACCATCAATGGCCGTGAATAAACCTGGACGTTGTGCTGTTGCAGTTGTCAACCCGGAACACCTGATTGGTCGTAACTTCATGGGGTACATCCCACCAACTGAGAAAAAGGCTGCACCTACAAGGATGTGTGTGGTTTATTGCTGATAGGGAGATGACAGTGGAAGGAAGATCCGAAAGGAAACCAGGTTCTACTGTCCTGATGACGTAGAACTTTCTGCAGTCCCATGTTTCAAAATTTACCATACCTGGGATGTCTACCAGACATTTAAATTAATGTTATCAATAATATTGCCCCCTTGTTTGGACAAATTTTAGTATTTTTGATTTGATCCAATTTTTATATTAAATTTGTTGGTATTATATTATATCATTATTTTATAATTTATATTTATAATTATTTATTATATTATAATTTATGATTTGTGTTTCAAACTTTATCATACCTGGGAGGTATTCCTAAAAATGACAGGCCTTACAATACTAAACAACACACTTCAATGCAAAACAATGTACCACTTTTTACATAAATATACTGACATAATTAGACTGCCAGGGAGGTTAATATTTGAGTTTTAGGAATTGAATAATTATAAGTACGTTATAGAAAGCAATGTAACATACTTAACACACACTTCTCTCTTCAATAATGTACAAGTAAGTAGACTTTATATCATAGGGTTTATACAACACTATGCCACACAAACCGTTATTTATGATATGAATATTTTTTACAGCATAACTTACTTGTTACTGAGCTAAGACTAAGAGGTTATGAACCAGAGTCCCCTAAGCTGATATATATATACAGTGATAATAGGATTTTTTTTGTTTGCTTTACATTATTGAATGTCTTGGAACTATTGATAAGTTATTTGACTATGCATTATTGTATGTGCCAAATTATCAATTATGGAGTTATGTGTACCTAATGCCACAGTTGTCTATATGATCACAAAATGTAATAATTCACCAAGCTCATACTTCCCTGAGGAAGCCGGTAAGGTGAAACACGTTGGTAAAGAGACATAAGGATTCCATTGCTTTTCAAATAACTAATCCTTCCTGTCTAAGGAACAGGATCATCTTTATTTTAATAGAAGTGCTTGTATAGTTACTTAACCCCCCCCATTCGGAATGCATATGATATGTAAAGCAGAGGGGGCAGAATAATCAGAAATAATTTGTATGTATATACATTTTGTTTATTTGTCTTCACAACTTTGTTAATATATCTAGCCACCAAAAAACCCTGGTTGTGCGATTTGTTTTTTTTCATTATTTGTAATGATATCCTAACACAAGTAGCGTGTGTTACCATTACTTGTGATCCCATGTGTCTAATGCACAGCATTGCGAATGTGTGTTCCTCTAACAACATACTGATGCTAAAAGATTTGACCTAGGCTGATAGTTTTCACCTGATGACAAAAGGATTAAAGGCTCAGCAGAAATATTCTCACCTGAAATTTCTTATCCATTGTTCTTGTGAAAAATCTACCTGAAAATGAAAGGCAATTAAATCCCAATAGCTTAATCTCTTTTTTGGTTTTCTTGCCGAATGTAAAACTGAATTCTGCAATTCACTAAATAAAATATTTATTTGGGTATTTAAAGCCAATAAATCCAAGTACCTGAATTTGACTTGATAAAAAGCTACTTCTAAATATACAGAGCTCAAAATCGGGAATGGGTGAGACAACACAAGGGGACATTTTAATATGCTGGATAGGCGAATTGGCTCATGGAGAGCCAGCTAATAGGAGATAGCAGAGGGATGAGATTATCATTTCTTATCCATTGTCCTTACAATGGAAAAATCTACCTGCCTAAAGCTACGTACACACGTCCAATGGGTCTCCCTGAAAATCAGATCAGGGCCAATATCGGATGAGAATCTAGGGTGTGTACACCGCCCGTCGTCCATTGTCCGAATGACTGTCCTGGCGGATCCACGGACGATGGACGATGAACAATCTTAATGCAAAGGCAGCAAGAGCACGCAGCAGGGTGTCGTTCCACCCCTCCCCTCTCAATAGAGCAGAACGGTGCTGTATGTACAGCACTCGTTCATGCATCGTGCAGTCCTTAGTCGTTGGAAAGGATCGTTAAAGATCTTTTCCAATGACAATAATTGCACATCTGTATGCAGCCTAAGTGTTCTTCTGGAAATTGGTATAATATACTGTATACTACTATAGGCGACAAATGAAGTTTCCGATGTATAGCTGGCTTTAAATTATTCATTTAAAAAGAAATCTTGGAGTTTTCAAAGTCAGCAGTACTAAAGGCGAATGAAAACAGTGTTTACCATGACAACTATTACAATACTTTCTGTCATATTCTGCACAAGACAAAACAAACAGCTGGAAACTGACCGGCCTCTGAAAGGAAAATTTTCTCTGTTACTTTACTGCTTATTTTGTAAAACATCCCTACTGTTTTCATGAATATGTTAAGCTTTGTTTAGCTTTGTAATGCTATCTCCTTATTCAAAACTGTTAAAAATTAAAGATTTCAATACAATTTTCGAAATTCCAATGGAATGTTAAGTTTTTGACAAATACATTCCAGGTGCATCAAAACAAAGGGTGGGGTTCTTTAAAAATCACCCACAGACTGTGTAGAATCCCCCTGTCCCCTACCAGTGGCCTTGTAACCCCAGAGCTCTCAATAAGATGGGAATATGAGCTAAGCCTATTGCAGAACTAAAGATCTGACTTAGTAGGGAAGGTGTCCAACCTCTTCAATGAGACCACTGCTTCTCCACAGGTCCCAAGGTCACACTTTGCAGCTACTAAAAGGTTACAGAATTTTAATTGGCTGTTTGAGAAATAAGACTAAGAATAAATAAACCCCCCTATAAAGGGTTTTTTTTATTAACTTATATATTGGCATATTGGTAAATTATATTATACATGTTAAGATTAGGTTTTATAAGAAAAAAGTATTTCTATCAGGAAGGATTGAGTTTGAAACACACTTTGCACCTACTTGTCCACTCTCAAATAATGAACATGGTCCAAATGTGACTCTCAAACAATATTTTTAACATAGCTGGTTAACATTAGTATAGTAAATGCAGTTGTGTGAACCATGACTCCTCAATTTTTCGAGAGGCTAACATCATTTGATTGTGTCTCTGATTTTCTACCACTGTGCATAGTGCCCAATTTATGCATCCAAACCTGCTCCGTAGATCTCATATTTTCCCCCACAGGTAGTCAACATAGTACAACATGACATTATTAGCCACCTATAAACAATTTTGTATTCATGATAAACACTTTGATCTATGTACTCATTGCATGTACAAGACATGTTATCATTACTGAATACAAGTTCAATTATATTGAACTTGAATTCCTGGTCCAGGTCATATGACTCTTGATCAGCTGCTCCCCTGCCTCAGAGGACTAGAGTGTTCTCCAGAAACACCCTATCTGCTGGCAGGCATGTGAACAACATCTGAGACTGTCTTGTCACCAGCACTCCCTCTGCTGTTGGGTTTGGTGTCTGTTGCTCACATGACCCACACTCATCTGGCTGGCAACAGGAAGTTGCCTGGACAAGGAATTCATTGTGGATCTGCTCCCAGGTTTCTGTTGCTCCAGTTTGTGCATTCTGTTCTTGATCTATCTGTTTACTGACCCCCTGATTCCACATTTTCACAGACATTACAGTGAAGAATCCCTTCCCTAATTTAAACTTTATTTCCTCCAGACGTAAAGAGTGTGCCCTTTTTCTTTGTAATGATCTCAAAGTGAATAATTGGGACCATTTATATATTTATACAGGGTTATCATATCCCCCTTAAATGTCACTTCTCAAGGAAAAATAAATTCAGTTAAATTAATCTCTCTTCATAGCTGAGCTCCTCCATTCCTTTTATTAGTTTAGTTACCCTTCTTTGGACTCTCTCCAATTCCACAATGTCCTTTTTGCGAACTGGTGCCCAAAACTAGACTGCATATTCCAGATGTGGTCTGACCAATGCTTTGTACAGAGGCAGGATTATGTCTCCATCTCTGCAGTCTTTTCCTCTTTTAACACAAGAAGGTACTTTACTAGCTTTATATATTGCAGCTTTGCATTGCCTTATATTGACCTTACATCTATGGTCACTGCGTTACTACAAGCTTGCACTTGAGATTCCAATTGAAAGGTTGGAATTTGATCGTATCCATAGGGCCCTTACTAAGCGCCAGCTCAATGGTCGACCTCATGACATTGTGGTTGCATTTCACTACTATCAAACCAAATAACGCCTGATGCGGGTGGCATGCGAAAAGGCTCCCTTTAGATTCCAAGGTCAAGACTACCAAATATTTGCAGATTTGGCCCCCTCCACTAACAAATGGCAGGAGCTGAAACCATGAAACCATGGTTACAAGTGCTTCAACAAAATCATATCAAATACAGATGGGGGTTGCCCTGTAAGCTAACCTTTGCTACACCTGAAAAAGCTAAAAACTGCTTCCAAGACCTGGGTCCTACTATACCTGACCGGCCTAGGTCTCTGGCAGAGGCTGAGGGTTTGTCAACCCAATGGAAATCAGTGCAACCGCAACTTGATTGTTCGCGTTCCCGATTACTAGGTCTGGAAAGACCTTAGCGTCCTAAGAGTGCAACCCCATCTTGATCCTGGGAGCGCTATGAACCTGATCCTGATTATGATTCAGTTTTTTTGGTACTGTTCTCCCCCTACCTACCGAAGGTTGGGTGAGTCCCTTTGTGCCTTATTGTGGTCTGGTTTGCCAGGTGGACTCAGACTATTGGTTTCTGATACCACTTCTGCATACATCTGTTATACGGGTTTTTTTTATTGTCTTATTGGTGATTTATGTCTCCTACCACTCTCTACCATATATGGTGGCAGTGCCATAAAATTAAAAGATTTTGGACAGGCGTATACCAGATAGTCTACACTATTTTGGTTAAGGGTATCCCTAACAAAACATTTGAAGCACTTCTGCTTCTGCGGCCTCAGACTATCCCTAAAGCACCACCGCATACCGGTCTTCTGGAAGACTTGGGACACATGGATTGAGAACTATCTACCAGGAGACTTTGATATCTCTCTATTTGCTCTGTAACCCTGTTTTCGTGGGTCCTTCCTCACCACCTGCGTCCCTACAGGGTACAGGGGTGTGTTAACGCTTGAGTTCTGGCCTTCCATTCCCCTCCCTTTTCCCTATCCTCCTGTGTCTGTCTGGTCCTGGTGTGACTTATAGCTTATTTCTTACGTTGTTTTATTTTTATGTGCCTGTAATGGGTCTCACTGTTCCATCCCTAATGGCACCTGTTAGCCCGCAGAGCCTTTCTCAAGTTATATTGAGCAGTGAGATGTCAAGATCCTATATTATGTTTTTTCTTCTTTTTATGCTCTACGTTATTGTGTAGATGTTTTACATGTTGTTGAACTCTATCCCCTTGTTTTTCATTGTTACTATCTGGAAAATCTTTCTAAATAAAAACCTATTAACCACCCTAGCGTTCTAATTCTGTCTGTACATTTTTTGCATGGAAATTCATTTGACATTGTAGGCCTATAATTCTTGGGCATAACTCACCAAAATATGTCCAATATTTAATAAATTTAATAATAAACTTTAAAAAAACACAAAATCTGATAAAAAAAAAAATATAAATATAGTTAAACATGTAATATACCTGTACAATAGCATTTATTATATATAGTTAATATAATTATATATATATTATATATAAAGATTTCTTTGTATTGGACTCAATACAGCTATTTTGTATTGAATCCAATACAAAATATTTAAATTTCCCCCCGCTCCTCCTTCCTGCACCAACGCATGCACCAACGTTCCTGGGAAACCCCGGAGATCGTCTCTGCACACGCCAAGAGAAGATCAAAGAAAGAAGACGTGTCCAGAGGAGCTGCAGGGACCAGCAGGATGTCGGGGGGGGGGGCGACATCGAAACAAGCTAAGTGTTTTTTTTCAGGTTTTGAGCGTGACTTCGGGATTACCGCTTTTTGCATGGAAAATCCACTCGGAATTACCGCTTGGGGGGGTTAAAAAAAAAACTGGGGTGTGATACATTAACATTCAACTCATCAACTGTCAGCTCATTGATCTATTACAATGAACTGAAGTATATACAGTAACTATAGGTTTCTTTCGAAGTAAATGTGTCATGTCTGAAATACAGCTGTTGCCATTAATGTTTTTTTTTATTAGCTGCTGGATTGATCGCTGTCCTGTTCACCTTATGGCTGCTTTATTAAGTGGGTCACAAACCTGAAACATGAAGGCAATGTAATTCCAATAGCTCAACCTTTGCACTTCTTTCTGGTCAGTGTTTAAGACCCTTGCCAATTTTTTTTTTGTTTTCTTGCCAAGTGTAAAACTGAATTCTGCAATTCACTAAACAAAATATTTACATGGGTATTTAAATGCAAATAATGCAAGTGCCTG
This sequence comes from Pyxicephalus adspersus, assembly GCF_032062135.1. Taxonomy (NCBI): domain Eukaryota; kingdom Metazoa; phylum Chordata; class Amphibia; order Anura; family Pyxicephalidae; genus Pyxicephalus; species Pyxicephalus adspersus. The sequence goes on from NC_092867.1 coordinate 44,496,189, forward strand.
AATTTGACCTGATGAAAGCTACTTCTAAATATATAGAGCTCAAAATCGGAAAGAGGGAGGCAACTCAAGGGGCCATTTCAATATACTGGATTCACATAAGTTGATGGGGAGCCAGCTGATAAGAGATAGCAGAGGGATGAAATTATCATTCTGCTTCGCAGAATACTTTGCATTATCCTTCATTATTCAATTGTAGACTGCAGACAGAACCAGGTCACGAACCAGGCTGCTAACGTCAGAATTAATAATAACCTAGTATTTAATTATCAAATCTGCTAAGGTACCATCATGGCGACATACTTAAATTTTCTCCCCCATGCTCTGTTCAGCATCTAGGAGTAAAATAAAAAATAAACATTTAATAATAATATTAACAAATGTATATACAAATCAGGCTGCCTGTTGATTATATGTTTATTTGCAACCCCTAAACCTGAGCAACCAAGTATATGTATGCATTTGGGAACGTCTTAGACAGATTTACTGAAGTTCAGACAAATTTTCACAGAAAAGATAGGAAAGGCTGCATGTGCTTTGTGTAAGTCTCCCAAAAGTATCTATCAAAGGCCATTGACCAGAAGAGTGGAATATCATTTTTTGTAATATTTTTTTCTCCTTTTTTTTTTGTGTGTTCTTCTTGTGCCAACAACATAAACAAACATCATAATACCAAAGCATTTGTAATTGCAACAGATTTCTGGGAGAAGTAGTGCATTTTCTGACAAAATGCAATGGTGCCAACTTTTTTGGCCATGACTGTGTGTGTATATATATATATATATATATATATATATATATCATATATTTATAATTGAAACATTTAAAAGCATGTTTTATCGCTTCATTTTAATGTCAATCTCGTGAACAAGGTTTTGAATTGAATGTTTTCCATTTACCATCTAGGCTGTAAAACCTTGAGAACAACTTATATCCATTTGTGAGCTATTTATAAAACAAGGAATTGAACACTTTTATTTGAACTGTGACCTTTTTTGCAGCAATCACTGCTTTATAACAAATTGTGAAAGAAAATCAAAACTGTCTATAGTTTTCTTACGTAGAATAAAATTTACAATATATATATATATATATATATATATATGCATCTTGTTGGATCTGCACTTATTTTTCAAAACCAAATTATATCAATATTTTTCTGTATTTTACATTTTGTGTCTACTAAAATCAGTAATGCACTGAATACAATTCCCAGAGCTCCATGCCTTCATTAACGATTCAAAGACTTGAATTATATGCAGAACACTTAACAAGCGTGCTTTAACCATGGTAAAATATTTAACACTCCACAAATCTCCCTCCTAAAATGATGAGTGGACCATATTTAAAGTTGAGAAAGTGTAGTTAAAAAAATGTCAAGTCCATTAAAGAGCATTTACTTTTCCAGACTTATGCAAATAATTTCCTCACTACCAACCAAATGAAAACTATTTGATTCACTTTAGTACTTGTCCTGGCATAATGGTTGATGCTTCCATCTCCAAAAATCCTGTGTTCAAAAAGAAGATTAAGATTACTGTTTGCTAGAAATGTATTTGCTTCTAATCACCTGTTATACCCTATAACACAAAGATTAATTTCGTACACCCTCTATTAAAGGTTCGTACCAGGTTGGGACATGACTGGAAGCAGATGTCATCGGTTTGTTAAAATGGCATCTTTTTTTTGCCTTTCATCTGTCTATTGTATTTATTTTAATGTGTAGAAATTTGGGAATTTGGGAATCCAGTCAATAAGCAATTCCGTTTTACTCAATTGTGCACAGACCTGACAGGGAGGTTGAACTTTTAAGAACTTGCTTGACCGAGTCATTCATTCTGCCTCTCCTCTAATCTCAACCCTTTGGCATCCACTAATAATATAAAGTCTCTGGATAGGTGAGCTGACTATTTTTCTGGATAGGTGAGCTGACAGTTTACAGATAACAAATCCGCTCTTGGTAGCCCCAGCCCCTTGAATAATCCTCTGATATGAATTGCATAGTATTCCAAATTGGTGCATTTATTTCCAGGAATTAGCAAAATCGTGACTTTGCCTAAATATTTGTGAAAATCAGGGCATTGACACATAGACCGGATTTAATATAGGTTTCCAAGGCTGGAGAAGATACACTTTCAGCAGTGAACCTTAGCGATCCAACAAACCTGGAATGGGTCTGGTTCAGGGTTGAAAACATTTGCCAACAAATAGCAAATGACTTTTAAGAAATCCATTCCAGGTTTGCTAGATCACCCAGGTTTACTGGTGAACACATATCTCCACCAGCCTTGGAGAGCTTTAATAAATCAGGCCCAATGCAATAAAGTTTATAGGAAAGGTGATTTTAGGTGGTTTTAAGTTACCTAACAGAAATCCCAACCTTAGTGATAGCATTAGCACATGCTAATACCAACCCTAACACTAATAGCCAATTGATAAGAAACAAAGTTATGAGTTTCCCATGTTGACGCTGTCAACTCAAACATATGGATTGCACATAAAGACATGGTAAACAATCCCATGCAATTGCTGTATCAGTACATTATCCACAAAACTGTATCACACAGAATGTTGTTGTGTAATATGGTTTCATTTCTCATGCACTGCTAGCTTTAAAAAGTTTTAAGAAATAGTCCTGGAGCTAATTTTATCAAGCAGGGTACAAAGTGAAATTAGACTACATTTACATATAGATTTTACATTACATTTACATAATTTTTTTTTACTACATTTTGTACAAATAATAAATTATAATTGCAATACAAAATCCAATTCAGAAAAATCAGATGCTCATCCCTATTTAGCACAGACTGTAATATAGTAGTTCTTGTGTAGTGTCCTTTATAACACTTGTAAAGTTTGAATGATGAAAATATATGCACTGCACATAAAAAAAAAGATGTGTGTAAAACAAAGAACATAAACATGCAAGTTTAACATGCTTACCCATCATCAGACAAGGTGACTGCATTTGTTTTCTTTTTGTGAACTTTTGTTCTTTGATTGTCATCCGGCGATCTGGCCAGTGATAAACTTCATTTCCTGTGACAATATTCACAGTAGCCATGATCACTGCTTATCAACAGAAATATGGGTGGGCTCCCTGCCATGATTGAATGTAAGCTCTGTCCTTCATCCCTTATCCAGCAGTATGTTGGTTGGCAGCTGCATCAATAGTCTCTCCCTGCCAGTCACTTTTAACACAGTTTGAGTTTGTTTTATTATAGTGCACGAAAGTCACTTATGTCATCTCTGTATTAAGTGGTTTGCCTGGAGATTAGCAAAATTCTCATGGGTTTCCTTTAAGTGCTACAGCCAAAGCTTGTAACCAATGAACTGATCTTCAAGGTCTACATTGTAATCACTTGTAATCCCCATGGCCACTTGTAATGGTGTTCATCACCTATTTTTCTAATCACACCTATTCACAACTTATTTAGCATCATACCATTATGTTGTTTACTCTCCAGCAGTAGTCAATAATTCAATATTTCCCTTTCGTAGCCAAAATGATCTTCAAGTATGTATATATTAGCAGCAAATTGGTTTCAGATCAAGCTCTCACTGGGTTTACAAGACTGCAGAGACTGTACAGCATTGCATCCTCAAAGATCAGAACCCCTTCAGTCCTTCCTTAGTAGCTTCCCCTGCCAAAGCTCCTGCTCCATGAAAACTCAAAATTTTGAGGGTTACTTGCCCCACAGTGCCTGTAGCTACAGTAGACAGTGATTCCTTGCATTAAAGCTCACTGCGTGTTATAAATAAGTAAATACATGAATGTCCATACCCATGAGTTCACTGTTTAAGTTGAAGGAAAAAAACAAAAAACACTAATACGTACAGCTATGTGCGGAATAAAAGTAGGGACATGAATTTGTCTTTATATTAGCGTTCACTTACCCTAAATTTGAACCTAAATCTTAGGTGGCCCATGTCACATGGTGAGACATAGATTTAAACACTTTTGTAATGCATACATGTTATTATAGTATGTACTGTATTTATAGATAATGTCTCACAAAGCCTTCAGCAAATTTATTGTGTCCTCTTTCCTGCTATTTGGAAAATACAGCAAACCTAAATGTGCTATATAATTTAACAAGACTGCAGCTGAGAACAGTTATAGTCAATGACACTGGTCGAAAATGTAACCATAATCTGCAACTGGATCTTTCCTATAAAAGTTAATTATATAGCTATCTGTTTACACAGAAGCTAAAAACAAGGACATATACATGAATGATTCTCTTTGCCTACAGAAGTCCTTTTATGAATGATAATAAGCCTATATGTAGCTGTAAAGGTACAGAGAAAAAAAAAATCCAGCTTAATGAAGCGGACAGCAAAAACATAGCATGTGTCAGCAATGATATTAAATGATTAAAATAAGACAGTGATTATAATTTGTAAAGCAGCAAGGTATTTATTTATTATTATGTGCCCGACTGTCTGTATCTGATCAAGCAAAGGTGCACCTACCTTTACGAAATTCATTGCTTACATTATGCTTTTCATAATTAGGCATTTTGCTGAGTTGTTTCATTCAGAGCCAAACTGCAGTGTACCCAGCCCTACTTTAGCAGCTCATGCACGTCCTATCTTGTACAGTTGCTCAGGAATTGAAAGCTTGCTGCAGCAGATCAATTAGATTTGCAATTCTCAAAGAGGAGCATGGTCAATTTTCCTCTATGCCAATATTAACCCCAACATCAATACAACTTTTCCAACTTGCGTGTTTATAAAGCCTAAAGAAACACATTTTCCCATGTCATTGTCTCATAAAAAAGGGTTGTTTATGTTCCAGTCCAAAGCACAGTTTTATGGGCATTATGTTGTGGATCAATTTAATTTTTAGCTTGGTGCATTTACCAGTAGGCACTCTTGTGGAAGGTTTTTTAGTTAAAAAGCGGCTCAATAAGTAGTATACAATAAGGTGCAGATACCATAACATATAAGTGGTCTATTTTGAAAAGCCTCAATAAATTAGGCTAATCTCATGTAAATTTGAAACCTCAACTCTCATTACAATTCCTGCATACACTTCAAATTTTCACAAAGTGTACATTCAATACTTTTTTTCTTTTTTGTTACTAATTGTTTAGTTATACATGCTGTATCTTGCTATTACAGATTCTGATCCCCTGTTTTTGTGTCCTAACTGCAGCGAGGACACAGACTACAAGATATCCAACATTTAGAGAAACACAGATTTAAAACCCAGTGAGCTACAGTTATTATTATTATTACACATAATTTATTTAGTACCAACATATTAGCCAGGGCTTTACAAAGTCCAGGGTCATATTCCTGGCTGTCCCTCAAAGGGGCTCACTATTCAATGTCCCTATTATAATCATTTGTCATTAACACAGCCTAAGGTCAATTTGGGTTTAAGCCAATTATCTATCCGCATGTTTTTGAAATGTGGGAGGAAACTGGGGTACGTGGAGAAAATGCAAGCAAACACAGGGAGAACCTGCAAACTACGTGTAGATGGTCACCTGGCTGGTATGTGTGCTTACCACTGAGCCACTGTTTACTTTTGGATAGGGTGTGAAAGGGCCAAAATCTGTGCCACCTTTTTTTGGTGTCATTGCCCCAATTTTGGGAGATTTCTAATTTTTTTCACAAGTATAAAATATTAGGTAATATCTCCAACCCAGTTCCTGTCCATAAGACAGGTAAAAGACAAAGCTGGAATAAATGAAATTCTCCTCAATGGGAACCCAGATATCATCTTTCACATCCTGTCTATGTAAAGGGTGTCAGACAGAGGTGACGGAGGTGAGAAATATCTACAGAGACCCATATACAGCATTTCATTCCTCAAGGAAAAGGTCTCTTTAATGGACACATAGGCAACATTAAAAACCAGAAGTTCCAAACACAGGCCTTTTTGCTATCCACCAAGTCAGAATTGGCCTTTGACAAGGTAGACTGGCAATATATGACCCAAACTTTAGCATATGTAGGACTGGGGGGTAAAAAATTATGAGTTGGATTCAATCTATCTACTCTAGGCCATCCACATTGGTGGGAGTTAATGGCTTTCACTCTGAATCTTTTCTGATATCAAATGGAACCAGGCAGGGGTACCCTTTGTCCCCATTAATTTTTATACTCACCCTGGAGCCTTACTTGTGTCAAATCCGTGCATCAAGAGATGTAAAAGGGATGTGGATAGGGGGAAATGAACACAAGGTTGTCAAATTTGATTGACCCTCCCTCTGGCTAAATTCAAAAAAGACTGTAAATAGCTGTAAGGCAGTATGCAGGTACGTTTGAATAAAAAACAGATATTTCTCCTCCACTTCTCTTCTATACCACGTTTGAATTCACATATCTTCCCGAATGGTATTTAAATTTTCTTTGATCAATTTTAGTTTAGTTAGGCCAAGAGCCCCAAGACCACCTTCACCTAGCTGCTCATATATGTTTATTTAAAGGTTCAGCATTTTCAGCAAACTGTGATTTTTTGTTGTTACTTCCTGCTGGCCATGCCAGCATAGTAAACCTTTGGACTTCTATGGGGACTTTTGTCCCACAAATTTTGACTAAAATACACTTAGAAGTGGAAGTGATAGGGACCATGGAAGGAGATTAGTGAATATTTCTAACTTGCCTGCAATATTTTTTTTTCTAAGTGACCACTGACCAACCTTCTTGCATACATTTTTGTTTGTCATCTGCTACTGCTGCCTTACAAATATGCACTATGGTGTATACTTGATGTTCCTCATACATGTCAAGTCAGACAGTCCTCCACTTTTATATTGGAAGTCTTGGTTCTGGTTATGTATTGGTGGCTGTGGGTCGGTCCCCAGTGGCATGCCCATTTACTTATTCTCATTCTGCTTCCTCGGTAGTCCTTTTTGGTGTCCTTCCTGGGTGGCCCTGCTGACTTTTTTGCTATATGGCTTCTTGTACTGGATCTTGCTGTGCTCCAGGTTCCCCAGTGTGCCCCAAAGTGTGATTTGCAGGACAAATTTTTCTTATTTGGGACTGACCTTGTTGTTCACCTTGTTTGAGTCAACTTTTTGTTTTAAATATTTGCCCTAATGATGTATTCTATCATTTTTAATGCTTAGCTCTGATGCTTTAGCCATTTCTCTAAAATGCTTTATCCTCAGCAGGTTATTGCATGGCTGGATTTGACCCCTGAAAGTTTACAGTTTACTTTTACCTGTTCAGATTAGTCCTTGCATTGCATACCTTAGAGGAGCTATTCCCACCCCTACTAGAAGGTATCTTCTGCCCCATACCTTCCTTGGGACAACCAAATTACCAGTGAAAACACATAAAATGTTTTTAAAAGACGGCTAAAATCAAAGTATGATGTAGCCATGGAATGATCCCAACACATAAGTAACTTTCCAACAAAGTGTAGTTATCCTATTTTCCCTGTTTTCCTTAAACTCAAACAACACACCCTTCTCCTTTAGATTTGCTTTGCAGTAGATGTTTCACTGAATTTATTCATTAAGTTAACTGCTCACATTTGAAGTATAACATAGTATATATTTACAAGTATATATTTATCACAGAGATCCCATTTTCTATAACAGTTCCTTTAGCTGCTTTTCTCCCCATACGGATGGCAATATATATATATATTGTTCAGGTTTATAATTTATTTTTGGGACTAAAATGTTGGTTCAGAGATAACACAAAAAAATAATCATTCTTGTACATGTCCAGTTCAGGACTGTGTTCACAATTGTGTGATACGTATCAGCCCACTTCAACAGCCTTTAACAGTCTATCTTGCTAACAAGTTCCAATGTTACAGCCTGTTACCTGCAGCAGACTGATAACATGATCTCTGCCTAGGTATAGCCACATCACAAGGGCTCAGGGAGTTTTTTTTTAGAAAAAAAGTAAATCTTTCTTGAAAAGTTAAACTGCTACTGTATGTTGTGAAATGTCAGATATCAATTATTGCAGACTTTTTTGAAAAGTGACTCCTTAAAGGCTTTTATTATATTTACAAATGTATATCTCTTTTCTAATGATCATTATACAGTTACACAGTCTCTTACAGACAACAATGAGGATCCATGAGGATTTGCTTGTTAGCTCTGTAAGCCTATTTCATTGGACCCCATTGCCAATTCTTGCCCTGTTATATTCCCTCTATTTGTCTCCCCTCAACCCTCACTGACTAAAGTTGAAAAAGTCGTTATGTGATAGCCATTAAGGTTAAAACTAACTCTAAAAAATGTGAGCAGACAGCTCTTTATTGTAGAATGGATATGCATTGTCCCTTTGTATGCGATACAACAAACACGCAGAAGGTACTGAACCTGTTAAAAAATTGACCACAATAAGATCCCAATGCCAGCGTAGAAGGGAGGGGAAATGTGTTTTGTGTCACAAAAATATCCATTGGTGTGCTGTCTAGGTAAGGCACAAGCATATATTTTAAAACACATTGAAAAGTAGTCACAACTTTTTTGTTTTTTATTGCTTTTTTTTTACCGTTGGGGATTATTTCCTTACTCCTGTAAACACTATAACACTTTACACCACAACATGCATTTTAAAGCATGCAACAGCAATGTTGGGTAATGCACACCAATATTGTTAAATGCAACTCAAAATAAATTTAATTTTGTCTGTACAATAGTGTACTATAATGCACTGATATAAATACCATGTTTATTGTTTTTTATGTTTTATTCTGCAGGGCCTTTTTTGTGCTTTGAGGTTCAACAACAGCTCATTCAAGATTAACAGCCTGCCTAAAGCGATGTATAAAAATGTGTGCACTAAGAGCATTGTGTTATGGTGTGATTGGGTCCTAAGTAAAGAAAATGTATCCAAAAGGCACAGACAGTAAAAAAAAGAAATAAAAGAAAATGGGGAAAAGTGAAAGTTTTTGTCAGGATTTTATTGGCATTTCTGCCCCTGTTGTGACCATCTCCTTACCCCTTGTGTGGTCAGACTCACCAGGACAGAAAGAGAAGGCAGTGATCATTATTAATGGGCAAAAACAACAGTAGTTGGCATTATAGGTGACTTTTCTAGTCACTGGGTGCTTTTCTAATCACTACATCATGGTGAGTCACCTGAAATGCCCAATACATAGGTTCTTTCAAGGACAGTCCTTATATCTGCTCACTGTTAAGTAGTTGGAGCCAAAGTTCAGTAGTACACAGTGGACCAATTTGCCATATAGGTATCATTTCTATCCCTTAAATCAGAGATTTTAGAAAGAGACTGACAAATGTGGTATTTGAGACATATGGACATCACTTCTACAAACTGATAGGAAATCACCTTATTATATTATCCAATATGAAAGAAACTTTGACCCCCCAGAACTGACTTTGACTGGATTTTATTTTATATCTATATTAGTTTTTTTTTTTTTAAACTCAAAATTATTAACTTCTCCAGTGAAGCAAATGTTAACCTTGTGACCTGGTGGAACAGCCCTTTGTAATATAAGGTTTTAGGCTTCGATGAAAAGATCATACAGTGAATAGCACAGTAATGCAGGTCACATTATATCTGGATTATTATTTCTTCAACAATGCAGTCCACATTCTCTTGCTCACATGAACTATTCACATAAAACTGCCAGCCCGCCCTCTCCTTTTCTTTCTCAGTGACTCCTTACTCCTTCACATCATTAGAATCTCATTTAGTGTTCATTATAACCATGTTAATCATGTTGAACTAATGCGCTGCTAAAGTAGCACTTTTCCCAGAATCCCGTTATAATTTACCTATTCAGTAATGCACCTTTCATTATTTTAAAATGTTTCCATAAAATGCAGGAGAGCTAAGACATTAGTTCATTTTCAATTGTCTTGAATATGGTAAATAGGCAGACAGTGGGAGGATAATACACAAAGAACCAAATGAAAATCCCCTATCGTATAAGAAAGATAGGAAATGTCTTCATAAAATCCAGGTTTATATATCAATATGTCATCAATGAAAACTTTCTGCACTGTTCCATGGCCACCAGACACACTCCAACCTGCACTGGAAAATGACATTTGGAATATGAAAGTTGTAATGTAATTGGTTGCTTTGGGACAGCTCATATTATACCATGATAATTAAAACAGATCTAAACCTAGGAACTAAAATCTCATATTATACCATGATAATTAAAACAAATATAAACCTAGGAACTAAAATCTCGTATTATACCATGATAATTAAAACAAATCTAAACCTAGGAACTAAAATCTCTTATTATACCATGATAATTAAAACAGATCTTAACCTAGGAACTAAAATCTTATATAAGCATGATCATGGTAATGTCATTTCAAGAATTGTTTTCATTCTAACACCTGGAGAGCCCATAGGTTGCTTTCTTGTGTGTGCATTTTTTTTGCACTTTAGTGCTATTTAGCTACCCCAGCTTCTGTCAGCCTTGTTCTGTCCACATGCATTTACTCCTGCATTGCCTCATTTGGGAACTTCTAGTAATGTGGTGACAATGCTTTTTCCTAATTGCTCTACTGTATAAGACTCTACTTTCACCAGGGGTGTAGTGGGGTGGGCACAGGTGGGAACGCCACACCCTCAATTTTTTCGAGAATGGACACGTGTGCCCACTCCTATTTTGCAAAGAATTCTTGGGTGGTCTACGGCTCTGGCCGGTCCACCCCCCCTCGGGGTCAGGAGTAGGACCCCGCTGAGGGGGGCGCACTGGCCAAAACTGTGGACCATGTCTCCCGTATGGAATTGGAGGCTCAGGGTGGTGGGCGGGTTGCCTCTCTGAACATACCCCCGTCCACGCTCAGGCCTGCGATGGGAGAGTGGGCAGGTTCTAGTATCATGACATCACTCTGGGGAAAGATTCTTCCACCTTGGGAAACACATAGGTAGGGGTGTATTGGTGTGGAACCGAACCCCCTCTCCTTTTTTTAAGACTACACCCCTGACTGTCACCTTGTCATGTTTCGTAGTTGATACTGAAAAGTGGTCATACTGACACACATGGCCCACCATTGTAACTGAGTAAACCAGTCCACAACAGTGATGTAATGGCAATGCTGGAGTAAATGCATGTAGACAGAACAAGGCTGACAGAGCCTAGGGTAGTTCAGTATCCCTAAAGTGTCACCTGAGATAGACTATTGTGATCATCCTAGGTTAATCTCTGGTGTTCGTACAGCACTTCCTTACTGTCATTTAGAACTCTCTTCTGGTAAGTCACTAATTGGGAATGACTGATGTAAGTTGCTGTTGAGGAGGATTTTTTTTTTTTTTTGGGGGGGGTGGGGTTGTTACTTATCTACTTAACTTATATCTCTTATATATCAATATTTTACAGAAAAGTATTGATACAGCATGAGCTACAGACCTTTGCATTATTTGTTATATATCCCATATGATCCTGAGCACCTTTTTTGGTGTGGATTCATTTTAAACCCTTCCTCTGTTCCAATTATGCACTGGAATATTGTTTCGTTTGCATCATGCAAACATTGAACAATGCAATGTTTAATTCGTTTAATGTTTGTGTTTTTTTTATAATAAGCAAAACACAAAACTTTTTTTTCGAGAAATACAGGCAATAATATGTATTATGGTTTTGTTGCTTACTACATCAAGCTCTTTAAACATGTCAGTCTCATATATTGGCAGCTATGGTTGTGTTTTGCAACATGTAGGTTTGACTTCTAGAAGTCTCTTGGTACATGGCAGTAGTAGTAGTCTGCAGATTTGTGTGTGTAATAAATAATAAATGTTTGCATGATCTTATGCTAATTAAAAGTAAATCACACAGATAAATCCATAAGTGTATAGCTGTAGTCATTTCAACTATATAAAACCCACTTTTTCCCAGGATCCTGAATGCTGTCAATAGCTTTATGTCTGGTAATCCCCAGGTACACCAGGTTACACAGTTGAGTCAAAATATAGTAATCTCTCTACACAAAAGATCATATCCAAGGCAGGCAGGAGATCAGAAGAATAAACACTTGCCAAGACATAATATACCTAGAATAGATAATTACAGGTATTTCAGGACTTATTTTCCAGGTGGTAATTTTGTTTGGTATTTGTGATTACAGGACCTTGCTGCCACCACACCAGTGTACAAGCGTATTTACAGAGCATAAAGACGTGACCCCTAAAAGGATTTAGAACTGTGTTATATTCTCTCTTTCTATCTGATAAATAAAAGTGCTTCAGGAGATGTTAAAATCTGAGATTTTATGTCATTCCCATAATTGGTGCTCTTCGAAACTCTTCTTGGATTTGTTTTGAATTGATCATTAGGAAGGTCTTATTTGGAACCTTACCAGCTACTGTATGTCTTGCTATGGATGGCTAAATAAATAGTTGTAATAACCTAAATGTACACAAATCTGCTCAGATTAAGCAGCTGCAAGTTTTTATTTTGCAACAGTGTACACTTTTTAAAATATCACTGAATAATTAAGATAATTGCACTTCAAAGTAGCGGTTCAAAATAATCTTATATAGATACTCTAAGGAAGGAAAATAAAATATTTATATGTTTTTAAATATACAAATGATTTTAGATGCACCAATGGGTTTCCAGCTGTACTAATCAATGTGTACACCTTTAACTTCTGCACACATATTCTTTGTCTTGGCGTCTGTGCAGTTGTAATTGCTGCCAAAGTCTTTATATATATTGTAAAGCTCTATACCATTGCTTTTGCCTTTCGTTTGGCTAATGAATCCACTAACCATAATTATTAACCTATTGGAGGCCTAAGACAGCAAGGAAAAATGGGCTACATGCACAATATGGCTAAAAGTTCCTTTATGGAGTATCCTGTTATTTGACACTTAGGGTGGTATGAACATAATTGGAAAATGTTAGTACTTAGTACTCAGTGGCTCATTCAAAGCTAACAATTTATTGAAAAAACACAAGATAATTTTAAAACATATAATGTACATATTATGTGTTAGATAATTATCTCATAATTACAAAGGCTGATAGTGGAGTGTCAGGTACATATTACACATGCACATTTATATGGAGAAAAAGGCAAAAGCAATCTCCATTTTCAATGTGTTTCACTATTCAGCATCTTTAGGGGAGGAGATTGAAATAGCAGATAGATATTGGGGATAACACTTAGATATACTCCATGAACCGAAGAGGTATCAGAGAGGCCTGTTAGGGGTCCAAGTCTCAGTCCAAAAAGATGAGCTCAAAAGATGCATGACACAGTTATCCCGGGAGGGTTTGCACTCCCATTTAGGTCATTGGGGATCATGTGGAATGAAGCCCCAGTGATAAAGAGTTAAAAGGTAAGCAGTATTGCTCAAATAACTGCTAGCATTGCTGGATGCTGAGATGGTTAAAATAAAAAGAGACCTGTACAATCAGTTATTTGGGGCCTAGATCAAAAAAGCTCAATATGACTGAGAACCTCCAAAGGTGTCCAACTGACTGCCCCTGTTACAGTGATACAATTAAATATATTGACTGAGATACTGGAAGTGTTATATAATTTTATCAATCTGCTCTATCCCAATTATTGTTTCTTTCTTTTTCTTTATCTTTCTTTATCTTTCTTTGTATATGTCCTACATGCTTTCCGCATACCTCCACAGATTCTCCAAGATAGCTTTGCTCCCGTAGATACTTTTATTGAGGCATACTGCTCCTTCCCAGTACTGACCATATAACATTTTTGTGACAATCATGTTCCTGCTTGCTTGACTCATATTAGTAGCAATCAGCTGAATGACCAATATTTACCAATATATACTCACATTTAAGGGAATACATGACATCAAACAATATGGTAGTGACCAGTCTGATATGTCTAATTTTACTTCCTTTTAATAAAAAAAAAAAAATAATTGTAAAGCTGTCAACATATTTTTCTGCCTTGTGTCAGGTCCTTTACCAGCTTTCCACAGATTGTAGCTTAAATGTACAGCAGTTTTAACTGGATTACACAGCCTGTCACTAAAATATGATCCTTTTTGAAAATCCAAAGTAATCTGATCTACGTTTAAAAAGTTACTAATATGTATATTGTATATATACATATGTACCAATATGTATAATATATACATATCTGTACAGTAAAAAAAATATAAAATATATATATATGTGTTTTATTTTAATAAAGTTATACTTTCATCAGTAAACCTGGGTGATTCAGGTCAAGAATTTAAAACATTTGCTAACAATTAGCAAATGACTTATTACATCCATTCAAGGTTTGCTGGATCACCCAGCTTCACTGATAAAAGTTTATCTTCTCCAGCCTTGGAGAGCTTTAATAAATCAGACTCGATGTGTACCGGTAATATATAAGACCCATCTCATTGTTTAAACTAAAATTCTGATACTGCTTACCCTTGCATGCTGTTGGCATCTAGATACATCAATGATATCCTATAGAACTTCCATATGATTTTTACCAAGATGTCATTTTATTGTAGATGAACAGTTTTTTAAGCATTTTAAGCCTTTAATGTGATTTATTTTACCCATCTCAGAAAAGAGAAGAGGAGGAGAGGAGAAAGGGTGAGAAACAGATTCGGCAACGGGAAGAACTACGCGCAAAGGAACTCTATTTAAGTCTGAAGAGAGCTCAGCAGCAAAATCAACGCAATGAGAATGAAGAGGAGGAGTGGCAAGAGCAATGTAAGTGAACCAAAACAAAAAAAAAAGGATTGCATCCATGTGCTATTGCTTTGTACCTAGAAAATGACACTTAAGTGTTTTTCTCCTACCAAACATACTAAGAATGATATTACTATATCAAAAATAGTAATGTAGTCAGAACATGAACTTGCATATTCATGTGATGTCAGTATTTAAAATAGAAAAAAAACACTAAATGGTCAACATTTAGCTTCAAAAATGTAATAACACGGCAGCAATATGTAAGCAAAAGACTACTGTAACAATAATAAGAATGCATGGGAAACAAATAGGCAGTTGTGACAGTACATTGGCAACAAATAAGTACTGTAGATGTGGTAATACATGGGCTACAAACAGGCAAACATACCAATACTTGTAGTCATGACAATGTGTGAGCAACAAACCAGCAGTTTACAATACATGGACATTCATTTGCAAGGCCATTATCTGAAGCCTCACACAATTGTGACAATAAACTTTTCACAATGCAAGTTGATGACTCACTATACATCATGCACTCCCTCACAGGCCTATTTATCATCTCAATTGTTGTTCTAGTTTAGAGAACGCTAAACCCAATAGCTACTCATACCATTTAGATGAAAAAGTGGGATATGTTTGTAGAAACAAAAGATCAAAATAGCATCTCTCATCTCAAAATGTAGTTTATTATTGCAGTATATGTACACTTTATTATGCGTTATTTCTTGAAAAAGCTGCAAGTACACAAAAATTGCTGTGGATCCTGCCAAAAATCTAGTAGGCTTCCAAAATCCCAAGCATTTTGGAAAAAAAAAGAAATCCCAAGCAATGTTGGCAGCCCTGCTTAATTTTTCCTGGAGGATTACAACTCCCCCTTACGTTATTAGGATGATGAAAGGGGGGTGTTAGTCCGCACACAAAATATGGGTTAGGTTGATAACATTGCTTCAGATTTCAGTACAGCAGAGGCACTTTGTTGTTTGCTTGAAAATGAATTTGAGAGCACACAGGATTTCTTGAAAATCATTAGGCATTTTTGAAAGAGTTTTTAAAGAAAGTCACTGTAGTAATTAGCCTTGCTTTGCCTCTAGAAGTAAGCTCCAAGTTTCTTTTTAGAACTAATAAAAATACTTAAGGAAGCATGTAAAAATACAAAAAAAAAATACTTTAGGGTTAAGAGTATGAATATAGCTCAAAGTATATGCTCATCGGAAATATGCTTTACTTTTCCTGTAAAATATTCATAGACAAGGCAGATTTTAATAGATGTTCCAACAAATAGACTAATTAGCTGAACAGTGACACATTAAATCCCTGGCTACTAGTTTGCCTGCAAGGCTGTTCTGGAAAAGCATAGCTGTGGGCTTCACAGAATAGCATTTTATTAATATGTCTATACCTTGCACATGTTTTTTTGTGTTTACTTCTATATTTAATCAAAATATCAAAAACAAATTTAAACTAATTTACTTGATCCTGTAATTAAATTATTTTACTTCAAGGCTACCTCTAAACAAAATTGGTATTTTTTTTATTTGTCTCTTCAAAATACCCTCTAATTAGCACCATGCAGGGTATACAGTTGTCTTTCCCAGCTTATCTTAGCCTTGAGCACTGAAACCAGACCTTGCTCTGCCTCTAAAATTAAACAGCAAATTACTCATCTCCAGAGAAGTAATTTGTTAATTGGTGTTCAAGATTATTTGGTCAGTCTTAAATTATACTGAAGCATCCGCACCAAGTTTAACCACCAGCTTTTAAAAAAATAAAAAATAAAATAGAAAGCTGCAGGTATAACGCATTTTTCCTAATAGCGACAAATCAGAAATCACCTGTTGTAAACAGATAATTGCTGAAATCAAATTGCAGCTATGAATTTATTAAACAACATGTAAATATACCTGCTTTCTAAGTATTGTTGCCCGTGTTCACTAAGGCAAACCTGGCCTGGACTAAACTGTGCTGAAAGTAGCACTCTTAGTCTTTAAATTTGTCCATGCGTCCCCTGGAGCTCTTTGGATGATAGGGCGAGTCTCTGTTTATGGCCTTAACTTCCTTTCAAGTCAAGGTAAAGTCTGATGCAGACATCTAGGACATGGTTTATGTTATTCAATTGATAAATTCTATAACATTTCCTGCTTACTGGTACAGTTCAAAATTGAATGCCATGCTCCTATTTAATAATAACTTTTAAATTCAAGGAGCTTAATGCGGACATAAAAATTTACCAGAAGATTAATACACATTTTTGTAAGGAACATAAGAGACCTTGTCTTAAACACTGCTGTATTAGATTACAATAAAAATAAATGAATCTGATTTCCATGATAATTTTAACCAACTCATTCTATTCCATCTATCTAATCACTGGCAAAAATGAATAAATACATTTAATTTTTTTTATTCAGCCCCAATCTTCTTTATTTCTGATGCGTGACATAGACACACCCCACTGGCTGTCCTCTGGTAAAGCCCTTTTTTGAATGCAGTAGAAGACCAGCAGCAATGACATTGACAAAAGAGGACTGCTGCCGACAGAGCTCAATCCATCTTTCAGGACCCTGATATCATCACCATTTTAGGTCCCAGGAAACATCTGATCTAATATTGTTGATGTGTATCTGTAATGTTAGATTGAAGGTTTCCAGGACTCAAAAGTGGTGGTGCTACCAGACCTAAATGGTGGATTTAGGTCTGTATATCTTACTTCAGGGAAGAAAGAAAATGGATCATGTAGAATGGATTTGAGGGGTAGGAACAATATGGATTTTGCTTTATTAACCTTCCTGGCGGTAATCCCGAGTGTGACTCGGGGTTAATTTTTAGTACCAAAAGCGGCAACCCCCGAGCCACACTTGGGGTGGAATTGCAAGGGAGTTTTTCAGTCTTCTGTCCCCTCTTTCTTGCGGGGTCCTCCAGTGGTGCCCGCAGTGTCCTTCAGAAATGCCCCACTGGCATCTGTGTAGCCTGGTGTGTGAACGTTGGGGGCGTGAGGACAGGGGATGCAGATGCTGGCTGGGTCATTTGTATATTTATTTATTTATGTATAAATGTACCACCTTTACATTTAAAAATACTTATTTTTCAAACCGACAGGAAGGTTAACAGATGGAAACTTGATGGTCAAGCACCCTAAAGATGAATGACCAACAGGCAGCTGACAAGCAGAAAGAAGTCTAGTTTGGACAACACTTAAGTGGAATTAGGCCAAAAGAAATACAAAACTCCTATGCATTTCCACTGGAGATACTTTGGCCCAGAACAAAAGTGTGCTGACATTGTTCACTGAGCTGTGCAAGTACGACACATTGGAAAAAGAGGAATATAAAAAGTTTTTGCCCGCTGGCCACTTTTTTATTGTGCCATACTTGCACAACTCAATATATCAGTTATATTACAAAGGAATTTTTCATGGAATTCTCATATTTGTCTTTGTAGAATTATTGATCCAAAATTACAATGTTTTTCTATATAAACTATAACATTGTAGGAGTATTTCAACATAATGACCTAACAATAACCTATCCTATTACAGTACGTAAATCAAAAGCAGCCGATGAAGAACGCAAGCATAAAGCTCGCAGAGCACGAGCCGAATATCACCGACAATCTCTTCGGGCCATTCAGAAAGGAAAGGTAGCTGGGCTTAGCAACCTTTTTCAGAATACTACTCTAACCAATGGGCAGGAACCTACCCAGGAAAACGGCACTATATCACCAATTAAGTTGCAAATACCAACCGAGTAAGTACAAAGCAGCCTCACAAAAGTTTCTGATACCCTGAGCTGAACTTAAGGCAAATAAAAAAGAAAAACCTCATTGGAGCTCTGTATTCATTAATACATAATTTCTATTTATTACGGTTAGTACTTCAATTGGGTTTATTAACATGCACAACAGAATTCTAATTAGGAGAGGAAGACGAAGTACTGGGAAACAATTAGTCAATGCTGAACAGGAATGAGCTGACTACAGGATAAAGCAAAGTAAACAGAGACATGGTCCCATCACTCTCTTACTGTCTCTTCACTGTCCAATCAGAAGGCTGGAGGAACAGTATATTTCTCTTTCATACTGCGCTGTGTGATAAGGCTGTATAAATCTCAGGGCTGAACAGATATAAATCCAAATCATGGCAAGAGTTCAGCTTAAAAGCGCACCAGTAAATTGGCTTGAAAACACACCATCTCTGATATCTTTAGGTGCTTTTTTTGTAAAGCTATTTCTTGTTTTCTTGTTAAATAGAAAACAATAGAGACAGTCTATTTCCAACAGCTTAAAACACCTGCTGGTTGTTTACATTAGCAGACTGACAGCACACCAAGATTCTGATCTTGGAGGGAAACATTACCATACTGCTTATGCCCCCTCTTTCTATCCTTGAAACTTAAAGTATAGTTTTGGTATTACAGTTTGGGAGCAGGCAGGTCTTTATTGCAGTAAGGAACAGGCAATAATTCTTATGTAAAGAAACATATTTACCTGCATATTTGCTATCTTCTGGTCCTTCTCCAATATTGGGCTTGCCTGGTCTCAATTATTTTTATTGTAGCTATAGTTCCACTTGAAATTCCTCCCTTCTGTAAGCCCACCCAATTACTTCTATTCTAGCTTGTTACCTGATGTAGAAGATAAAAAACAAATTGCAGGAAACTAAAAAATCTTTGGAGAATTAAGAAAAAGGTTGGTGAGACAATAAATCAACCTGCCATTATCTATTTTGCTCACTGTTGTAAATTATCATTATAGCTTAGCAATAAAGTTTTGTTTTAAACATTGAGCAAATGTCATCTGGATAGAAATCACCAACTATTTACACAAATAAAGAAATGAAAGGCGTTGTCTGTCCCCTACTAAGGCAGAACTGGAGCCCCCCCCCCCCAGGTAAGGACGTGGGCTTTGCTGATTGAATAGAATCAGAAGAGGACATGCCAAACCTCTCCAAAAAGACACATACATCTTGTTTTGATGCACCTGAAATAATTGAAGTTATTTAACCTCCTTGCCGTTAAGCCCGACCTTCGTACGGGCTCAAAAAAGTTGCTCTTTTCGTTAAGCCCGAGATTTTCCGTACATTAAAATCCCCACTTACCCAGGTAAGTGGGGATTTTAATGTAGGGAAAATCTCGGTCCCCCTGTGCTCATCCAGCGTCGGGTTCGTGTTCCAGCGTCGTCCTCCGCCAATCGTCGTCCGTCGGTCTCCATTTCCAGCGTCGGGTGCCTTCTCGTATACCAGCGGGACCAGGTAAGAAGCCGGCCGGCATCTTGTGCTCCACTGGCCGGCCGGCGGAACACAAGATGCCGGCCGGTTTCTTACCTGCTCCCGCTGATCATCCAGCGTCGTTCTCATTCCAGCGCCGGATGATCTCTGAAGGGAGAAGCCGTCCGGCGGAGAAAAAAGAAAACGGACGGCTCCTCCCTGCGTGCGTGATGACGTCGGCGCGTGTGCGGGAAATTCAAATAGAAACTCATTCATTCATTTTGTATTGGATTCAATACAAACTCCTGTATTCACTCCAATACAAAATAATTCAAATAAATACAAAGTGTGTAATTGGTAAATTCAAACTGTCATCTTGTATTGGATTGGATACAAACTCCCGTATCCAATCCAATACAAAAAATTTAAAAAAAATAAAAGTAAATAACTTGGAAATTCAAATTTATATTTTGTATTTGATTGGATACAAACTTGCGTATCCAATCCAATACAAAATAATATAAAATTAATACAAAGTACATAACTGGTAAATTCAAACGCTCATTTTGTATTGGATTGAACACAAACTCCTGTATCCAATCCAATACAAAAAAATAAAAAAATAAATAAAATAAAAGTAAATAACTTGGAAATTCAAATTCTTATTTTGTATTGGATTGGATACAAACTCCCGTATCCAATCAATACAAAATAATTCAAAACAAACCCCAATAAATACAGAATCAAAGTTTTAAAAATTGCCACTTATTCCCTGGATGGCTAGTGTGTAACACTGTGTCTTATCTTACCTTTGCTGATCTTCACCTAATTTTGACCATTTGCTGCCTGCTTTGACCTCTGCCTGGACTCCGACATCTCTGCCTGCCACCTGCCCTGACCTCTGCCTGGACTCTGACATCTCCGCCTGCTTTGACCTCTGCTTGGACTCTGACATCTCTGCCTGGACCTGGACATCACCGCCTGCCTGACCCCCCCTGCCATGGCTTCAAGCTTTGTTTATGTAGTCATGTTTAAGCTGATTTTTGTTTTTTTCCTTTAATTTTATTAAAAGTAATTTTTTTTTTAAATGATTGTGTGTTTCAAACATTTTTTATATTCATAATATCTACTAGAACCCCTGTTCGGACATATTTCTGTAAGTTACAGGTCTACAATTTAAAAAAAAATTTCATGAAAAACAGTGGATCACTTTTGGTACAGAAATCTAGACCTCAGTGTAACGCTCAGGAGGTTAAACCTAATTGGCTTTTAACAGTTATAGGCAAAAACGTTTTATGTGCTGTCAGTGTTTGTGGAATCTTATATTATGTATAAGCAGTAAGCTGTTTGTTTTCTTCCCTAAGGAAAGTATGGGAACGACCAGCTCGACCGATATCAAAAGAAGTCATCATCCGCTGGTTTAAACAAGAGCAACTTCCACTGCGTGCTGGCATGGAAAAGGACAGTGAGCAGATTGCAGCATGGTTCCATGGTAAACTTTTAAATGTCCTTTTGGATTATTATTCAGAAATGTTAAATCCAATCACATGGCCAGTATAGGATGATCTGGGTTCCAAGGAAGTACGTTGATTAAGGCTGGC
The DNA here is from genome assembly GCF_032062135.1 of Pyxicephalus adspersus. Lineage (NCBI taxonomy): Eukaryota > Metazoa > Chordata > Amphibia > Anura > Pyxicephalidae > Pyxicephalus > Pyxicephalus adspersus. Next base: position 44,517,589 of record NC_092867.1, read on the forward strand.
CAAAGTACTGAGGGCATCTATAGGCAGAAAAACAGTACTGTAGAAAATCTTAAGATTGAGATGAATACTGCAGCACAAGCTGGTAAACCTATTTGTAAACCTTTGTCAGTGTAATGTTTCTCAGATGCAAAAGTAGAAGGATTGATTTCAAATTTGTGGCATTAGCATGAAAATGAGACAAAGAACCATCTAGAAACAAATTATTTGGATCATTGCAAAGCCACTGAACATACTAGTATCACAAGGATTTCTAGAAAGCTGAAGAAACTGTACGCAAATTAAGGTTTTCAAACTTGATAGGTGGATGGGGTGGGGGCAAATAGGCTTAGATAGATTGTCTTTGTCTCAATAGCTTCCCTATACTTCAGTCTACAATATATTTCCCAAACTCCGAATTTATACTGCCACTTTAAATTTTGCACTGTCATTCACACACTGGGCCTAATTTATTAAAGCTCTCAAAGACTGTGGCTCTCCAGAGACATTTTCATCTGTGAACCTAAGTGATGAAGAAAACCTAGAATGGATCTGGTCCAGGAATGAAAACATTGGCTAACAAGCAACAAAGAAATCCATTCCAGGTTTGCTGGATCACCCAGGTTCACTGATTAAAGTGTATCCTCTCCAGCCTTGCAGAGCTGGATGATGATATTAAATTAGGCGCGTCGACATTAGAAAAAACTGACTCTTGGCGCACTGACTCTAGCCTAACTAGAATTAAAGATATACCCTGGTAGTCACTCTAGCCAGCAAGAGAATTTATTTTTTGTAGTGCATGGGTAGCCTCATTTTAAGTTCCCTGGAGTTCAGCTTTAATCTTTCTGTAAGTTTTCTCATTCCTAAAAACCATGTATGACTGAAACTGTGTGTGTCATTGTAACCAGAATTAAAAGTTAATACTTTGTCTGCTGCTGCTATTACATGTCACTATACATGAAGTCAAGGACAGGTCATTTTCCCAGTACAAGATGTTGAGGACAAAGCAAGGTGTTAGAAACAAGTTCTTCAGAGGCCAATTACAGCATCCTCAGGATGACACTAAAATTATTTATGCTCAGAATGGAAAATCCTGTTTATCTTCTCATATGATACTATGTCTGCCTTTACATTCAGGAAATATTAATAGTAAATATTCATTTGTAAATGAGTTTCCTTTTACTTTCAGGAAAAAGAGAATCAACAAATATATTACATGTTATTAATATTATACTATGGTTTTGCTCATTATTGAACTGGGCTAACCTATGGGATGGTATGATGGAGGATTATTCTAATTTCAGTGAATAAATACATTTATCTGTAATTTAAAAAAAAAAATCTGTATATAAAATATATAGTTTGAATTTCCATAAGGACTTTTCATTTAGACATGTGAATAATGTAATAGTGTATCTTCTTTACCAGCACCTCTGTAGAACCGGGTTAAAAAAAATAAAGGCTACTTCACAGAACTACACACAGAGAACTATACAGATAATAAGTAGTCAATGGGTTGACACATTTAAGTGTACTAAGGGGGCTTAGCAATGGAATCTGACATTACATACTCATGTTTCATATTAATAAATGTAGAACCATTGTTCTATTAAAAAAAAGAATGTTCCCCTGTGTAATAGTAAAGAATCTGATTCATGAATGCTTGCTACTTCTGTCTGATCATTATAATCTCTGTGATAACATTAGAAATATTTTTTTTATGTAGACACACAGGAATAGAGTATTGTGCCTCTGTAAATCCACACATGTGAACAACTGATCCATGCAATAATTTTTTGTTACCTACATGGATGTTTTACTCGTATTCACTTAAGCTTTTGCTGTCAACTGTGCCTTACTGTATTCCGTTAATTGTGACTTTTGCTTCATTTAGTCTCCTGTAAAATAAGTATTTGTATGCAATTCAATATGAAGTTGAACATAAACTGATATATTTTTTCCTCAAAATTTCATTAGAAAAAGAATCTCTGTTTTTACTCCAGTAGATGGGAGCTGTGTCTTCATGTAAAGTTCCTAATGGGGTTTGCATTCCAGCCCATAAGTATTTAATGTCTATTTTAACAGTAAATTGCTACTGTGTGCTTTATGGGCAGTTTCAATCACTGTGTTTATCTTTTTTATGTGGGCAGCAGCAGGGAAACTATCTAAGATGTCAAGTGCCCTAAAATTATAGTCCATAATGACATCCACTACAAATATTTTGTATTTTGTTTTGTCCAAAAGCTTCACAAGAAATGTAAATTCCTATACCAATAACAGGGTAGGGGGTCACTACAGTATGTATTGTATTCAGTGTAACAAGGTTTGTATACAGAAGTAACAGAAAAATACTTTGTGTATGCCAGTCTACTACATAGCAGCTGGCAATTCTGCTACCTGGTGTAGCATAATACATTTTCTATTGGCTTTAACATGTAAGGCTAATTGTTTAAGTACAACCCCATTTTTACAATGAATATTTTTTACATGTTTACAATCTAATCTATTTTTTTTTCAGTTAATTCTACATAACCCAGATATCCTCAGTGATTTTTTTACACACAGTTTTCAGAATTACTTTGTATTCTCAAAAGAATATGGGTTAGTTGACATTGCCTAATCCTGGCTTTGTTCTTCACATGGCTTGGCTGTTAACATTCCTGGCTATACTCTCTTTTGGAAAGATAAACTAAAGTTAAAAGGTGGTGGTGTCTGACTGTATGTAAGGGGTAATCTGAAAGTGAATGTGAAAGATTAAATTGTTGATGGAAAATGTGATGACGTTGAACCATGATGGGTAGAGTTGTATATGGGGATGCAGTTATTTATTGAAGTCCGCTATAGGTCACCCTGTGCTAAAGAAGAGATAATCAACTATTTTCACAAAAAGAAATGGCTGTACAGGCTGGGACAGTGGTAGTGATGGGTGACTGTAACTACTCTAACATTGACTGGGGCAATGGCACTGCTTGTACAGCAAAAGGGTGGACATTTATGAATTTAATACAGGATATTTCTATGGTACAGTTTAAAGAAGCATATAAAAGAAAGTCTGAATAGCAGTGGCCATAATATGATTTCATTTATGTATGTTGTAAACAGGAAGTAAAAACAGGAAAAATAAAAAAATATTGAATTAAAAAAATGTTTTCATTATTTTTAAGGGCTATAGGGAATAATGTCCTCAAAGAACACAGAACAGAAATGGAAATGTTTCATGTCTGTTCTACACAAAAACACATACACAACACGTACAATATACATGCAAAATATATTCTAATGGTAACAAGTTCAAAAGGCTAAAATTAAAACCTATGTGGCTAACTGATAATGTTAGAAAAGCTTTCTATATTGCTTTACATGCATTTTAGAGCTAGGTCAGATCTTCCTGACTCATACAGCAAAAAGTCACAAGGGGTTATATTTTGGGTACACAATCATATAAAAGCATATGAGGACTGCAGCCCTATTAAGTCACTGGTATGTTTTACAATTGTTTTAGCAAGTTCAGTCAAATCCCATTTATAGGTTGAATATGGTAGCAATGTCAAAGATTGGTCAAAATAATGATGAACTATTTTTGGAACCATTGTTCTATTAAAATATATTGCTAGCTGAGTAATGTTGATGTTTATTAACAATAAAAAAGGTCCTTGTTAGGGTAATACCTAGAAATGAGCACCTAAATTCTACTAATCTAAGGTAGCATTCAAATGAAAACAAATTCAGTTTCAGTCAGTTGGCGAATTTACAAAGTGGTTGGTGCTTGACCAAACTGAGGTAAAAATTCAGATTCGGCAAATTAAATACAAACTAAAATTTAAACAACTTCTGTGAACCCTTTAACTGTATACAGCAAGCAGTCTTTGACAAACACCAACTAATGCTGGTGCTGTATATGTCACTAATGGGCACATACAGTAGCTTGAAATTAACGATAGACATGCATATGTAAATTTTTTCGTTCAATTAAGAATAATCAACTGATTTATAAAACTGATCTTACATTAATTCAGAATATCTCATTTTGGTTGACCATTCTATTGACTTGATTGACTTTTTTCATTCATCCTACAAGTGTCTGATGGGCTTTGAACTTTTTGTTATACTGTTGGTATAAAAAACTTTAATTACAACAGACTTTTAATACCCTTTCCATATTTGCTGCACTAAAACCTTCAAGCGAGGATAAGCACCCTAAAAATAAATTTAAATTTTTTTAAAAAACTGAAATATTAATATTAAAAAAGTTGACCATAGCAATCAGTCAACTTGTTTATTCTTGCACTGTAACTGCATGAAAGCTAAAATTGTTCTGGGAGAGGAGATATTTTGGGACTGTTTACTATTTATTCTTTATTCTCTGAGTCTAAAGAGTCTTTGTTGCTAACTAAAACTTGAGAAAAGAAAAATTCAGAGTTAAATAAAAGGTGATACCTGACTAGTTGGAAACAACTCCGCATGTGTACTCATTATCTTTTGTCCAGTTTTTATGAATCATACTGTTACAATTACATTACTAAAAATAACAAGTACAAGAATAACCAAGAGATAGGCCATTGGACCTCCAGGTAATTTGAAATGATGGGACAGATATTGATTTGCCTTCTTTTCTCCTTGCTTTAATGGGTCCTCATGGGGCCATTTTCGCACTAGCTTTATAGTTAAATAGTGTTGCATGAAAGACACATTTCTAGAAAAGCATATAGGATTAAGAGTCCCATGTACAAAATGATTAGTAAGTTTAAGGTGTTTTAGTTCCCCGGCCAAAATTTAGACCATTAGAACTCATTTTATAACCTTTGGTACATGTATAAAGCCAATATGCCATGTTATATCCATTGTCTAGATAAAATCCACATGTCATGTTAATCAAAATTGGACCTAAGGACATCTTATTGTATTGTTCAGTCGTTACAATTAGAGCAAAATCCAGAAAGAGAATAATAAGACATGATATACAGGTATCTTACAATTCGATTCAGTAAAAAAAGGCATCAGTACTGAGTGTGGTAATAGTCACAATTATAATCCGAAAATACACTAGGTGTAAGCTAGCATACTTGCTAAATGTAAATGCAAATTTTTGTTCACTCAAGGTGAATCAGACATGATAATAGCCAGAAATGATGGAAAAAAAAAAAACATCCTTGGGCTGACTTACTAGCAGTCACAGGGCATTAGCACCTATTTAGGAGTGCATTAAAGCTTTGTACATTTTGTTAAATGCGGGAGTTGAACATCAATACTACTATCTAGCAATTGTTATATTTAACTGCATATAAAATGATACTCTTTAAATGGAATGTTACAGAATGATCAAACTTTTATTAAACAGTATTGAATAGTTTTCAGCCTGCCACATATAAATACAGTAAAGCATTGTTTCTCTTCTTTTGTCTGCTGGTCAGATTGGCAGTCGCTTGTGAATAAGAAAAGCTTTGCTGCAGGATGTGTCTTCAGGAACAGTAGCTCTTAGTAATTGCTACAGTCCATCAGCTTTTATTAGCGTTCAGACTGTTTTCCCATTACCTGCCGGCTTGGAAGCGTCTGCATAGAGAAGTTTATTAGCAAACAAATTAAATGTTTTAGAACCTCATCTCCATGCTGAGAAGAGTGGAATGAAGTGTGGTAATGTGAACTGGTCTGCAGAAAGGGGAACAAAAACAGCACGCACCCATGGCACCAGGACTTTGTAACTAGAGATCACATTGAACTGAATTATTCATACAAATTGGCTAATTACCAATGTGGAAACTGCCTCCTTTTTAATTCTTCATCATACGTCATATGCCATGGCTTTTGTCTATTTGACAATACCTGTCATGTAGAATGTTTATCTTGGCTACATTTAAAGACAAATCTCTATTGTCAGTTATAAGTTTGGAGAGGAACTTAGACACGCTGGAAACCTGGCAGGCTGGCTGTAAAGCTGAGCATCTTAATTAATGTCGTTCAGCATTAACTATTAATGATTCTTAGCATTCTAGCTAAATGCTGGTATTACAGTTCTTTTTGTTATTTCCCTAAGATAGAAATAAATGTCAAAGGCTGATTTAGCTGTAAAGAGCATTTTATGGTAGTTATGCAGCAGCATTTTATTCATATTACCATCTTCTGGGTGCTTGCAAAGCTGTCAGATAGGAATATAGATATAAATATGTGAATTGTCTCAGTGAGCAGCTATGCACTAAGGTATAGTATGTGCTCAGAGACCTACTGCCAATTTTATGCTAAACCATTCAAATTTTAGGTTGGCATTTAATTCATTAGAAATCAAAAAACATTGTACAACTGTACAATATTCTGCCTTTTTATTATTTCAATTGGATATAACGTGAACACATGACATGATTTGTGTACTTGTGGCCAGTGTTTACCATTATGTCTATATACCTTCAATCAGAAATCTAACACATGATTAGTCAGCTGCTGAACGGGCAAGTCAGCAGTTTCCAGACTTGAATGGAGTCATATTTATCCTTAGGTCCTTATTAGCTTATACCTGGACACTGCAAGCAGATCTTAGGGGAAGATTGTTTCCTTGTAGTGTTTTTCCATGGTGGCTTGTTTAAAGAGAACCAATAACTGAGTGATGATGGAAGCTGCCATTGCAGAACTCATTGTATATAAAAAAATTTCCCTGGATATAAATCTGATTTGGTGTCAGTAGTTGCAGTCACACCTGAAATAATCATACAGATAACGGGGCAATTAGCTGAACACCTGAGTTGTGTACTCATTCTGGGTCAATGATCAGAACACCAACCAGGTAAGGTGTATAATATCAAACCAGGTCAGAAATGGCAGTTTATATCAATTCTCAGTAAAGGTAATCTTCATCTAAATGGACTGTGTGCTTAAGACTTATTTAACTGTAAATATCAACAGGTAAAGCAATTAGAATCTCAGCAGCAGTGAGGTCCATCAACAAAACACTCACAAGTTTAGTGCTGGAAAATCAAAGTCAGCCAAATGACTTTTAATACCTATCATGTAGTCATGCATGCAAATAAGTTATGTTAATTGTAACAAATATAGTAATATGAAATGCATTAAAGACTTCCTATTTATGTACTTATCAATACTGTTTATATTATGTATTATTTTACAACATGATGTTTGGATGATGTATGTTTTACTGAATGATAATGACTTTTGCTTTTGATTACTGCCTACAAATATGCTTGACTGTAAAAATGGTTTGATTGGTATGATGGTGTCACAATTATGTGCTGACAGCAAAAAAAAAAACAAAAAAAAAAACATTTTTTTGCAAATGTTTTAATTTCAGATATTGATTGAGATGGCATTTATCTGTAAAGGCCTGCATTACAGCATCAAACTAGGGGCCAGGACCCACCAAAAAGCAGTATTCTGCTGGTGTCATGGTTTAATTGGCTTAATTGAATGGATGCAGGATTTGCTGATTCTATATAACAAAGTAGAGCCAGTCTGAGCAACAAGATTTTTGTACCATAGATTTTTTTTTTATATGCAGAATAGCTGACCCAACCTGCAGTGCACCAAATATATTTATATGGTACATAGACTTTATCACATTTTATATTTGGAGTCCAGGCAGACAAGCTATGTTGAAATCTTCCTACTTGCTTTTCTCTTTCATATTGACATTACAAGTACTGCCATCTGTTCCAGATGCAGTGTAGGGGTAGGAATACTCACTTTGTAACTGCCTGAAATAAATGGTGATAAGTTGGGTGCTCATACACCTGGGATGCATAACTTCAAAACTTCTGGCAGGTATAGGGTGTGGTCTAGGTGGCAATATGATTTTTTTACCAAGTACCCCAAATGGAAAGTAAGCAGATAGGTTGTAGTTCTACTTTAGGAGAAGAACATGTTCCATATCAAAGAATGGTCCTAGCAAAGGCTATTGCTTGTAAACCCAGAGGTTCTTTTTATATTAAAAGTACATGTAAACCCTAAATCTAATTTTTTGTATGTTTGGCATTATGTGTAATTGTATACAGGTTGTTAACAAATACTTCCTACTGCCTACCTTATACAGCCATTAAACAACCCAAAAGCTAACTGAAGGAGGTGGACATTGTTCTATGTAGGGTTGTCTAATTCCAGTCTTCGAGGACCACACGCCAGCCGGAATCATTTTTTAACCCAGTTACCCACACCTCTATATGATATTCTTTTTTCCTAACCCATCAGAGTAAATTACTGGATGCTGATGTTGTGCTTGCAAAATGAGAGCTGTGTCTGGAGGCACAAGAAAGAATAAATCAATCTCCTTGTTGGGCTTTGCTTTGTAAAGGTATCTAAAGCCTGACTAATATGGCTGTATTTTCTGCTTTGTTCTTTAGCTGTTACTTGTAAATTTGACCCTCTTACTCATGACAGGAACTCAAGACTAATAACAATGTTTCATACATTGATTCATATCTCTATTTTTCTCTCTGTGTGCTGCAAATGTGCAGTATCCATGTAGAATGAATGAAATATACATTTTGCACAAGGAGAACCAGAAACATTTGATGTGGGATGTCCCTGCAGCAATCTGTCCAAGTGCACTATTAGATTTTACAAATCTCCTGTAAATGATAGAATGCACATAAACTCATTTTCTACGTCTCAGCTCTTTAAAATAGGGTGATATGGACAATTTGTTACTCCTCCTATCCATATTGAATAACTATTTTTATGTTACACGATCATGCCTTGTATGATTCACGTTCTTTTCTGCCTGCCAGTAACTGAAAACTTGCAACCAACTGGAGCCTCTGCCAGGAAGGCTGTCAGGCCAGCTTTCTTGTTTTCACTAAAAATTGTTTTGCATAATAAAAAAATAAAATAAATGAATTTTCACACTTTTATACTAAAGCAAATTTGTACATCTGAAAATGCAACTTTGCAACAATAAGATATAAAGTTGTGAGCATTCCCCTACTTACATGTATGCACATAAATGTTTAAATGCCATAATGCATGCAATGAAATGGGGAAAGGTGGATGAGAGTGCTTCTGGAGGGTGATTGCTGGCCTTTTATTAAAGCAGCTGCAGTGTCAGAAGCAACACAGTATGAATATCTTGTGTCCTTTACTAAACTAGGTAATGATAATACAAAACAGAATATGTATTGAATGGCAGTGGTGATGAGAAAAAATTAAAGGGGAGCTTTAGTCTGACACTGTAGCTTTCCTAAATGAAAGTAATACTTGAGGCCACATATACATAAGTTTTTCATTTTAGAATCCACATTAAAAATTAATAACACTTTTCAGGCAAGTATTTCGGCTAAAAAATATATGATTCTGGATAGCAGGTAATATTTAATTTCATCACATATACAATATAAATGTGATATTACCATGCTACTTGTAGCATGCATTTATGCTGATTTCTTTGCTAGCAGGATTGAGCACTAGCATTTGTTAAGCATCTTCAGTCAAAAAGTACATTTTTATTTAATTTCCTAACACTTTGTGCTGGCTTATCCAGCCCATAAGGAATAAGGATTGTGACATGTTTTAAAGGACAGCTGTCACTTGACATCTGTATGAGATCATTCTTTTTAATCTTTTTCAAATATAATGGTATGCTTTTTTATGGAGCATAAACTTTATACAGTTTAACATGATTTAAGCTGATTACCAATGTTAAGTTTTCACAGTTTTCATTGATTAAAACTTACAATTCAATGCTGGATTTAAACCTATGCATTATGGTACACAACAATACAAATAATACTATTTATGTGTATTATCAATATTAGGGAATCTCAGGGTATAAGGCACTGGCTGGATATTATTAACCACATCTCTAAAGACTTTATTCAGCCTAAAAGCTTTTTTTATGCCTTTACTAGCCAAGCTCCATACAAACTACTCTAACGGTTCTAAAAAAAAGTACCCAAAACAAGATCTGGTCCATTGAAAAATGTTTGGCTGATGAGGACTCGCCTGCCAATGACATACCAGTGGGGTTTGGCTTTATTAGACCAAATGACTGATGTTTAAGTAGAATTTGACACGTTGAAGAATGCAGCATCAAAATGGGGCAGACAGCTAGGTAAGCATTGACACCTGACTAGGGCCAACACTTAGAGCCTGATCAAAAATCCCCAGAGCTCATTGGAGAACATAAACTTACAAGGGTGAGCCTGGGGGATCCAGCAAACCTGGAATGGATCCACTCCAGAATTGTTTGCAAACTAATAGCAAATGATTTTTAGAAATCCATTCCAAATTTTCTTGTGCACTGCTACCTACATTGATTTCATGCACAAACACATACATACTGACTCACCAAGATATTCAGGGACTTGCACTCAAAATGTACTCATAACATTATGCACTCATAATAAATATATATATATATATATATATATATATACACAATCATTTTCATGTACAATTTCTTTTTACTATTAAATCTGCAGCATGCACCAGCACACACAAAAGTCTTTTACACTGTTGACAACTATGAGTCTGCAACGAATAATGCTTGATATTATAGATCAGTTTTGCAGACAGTTTTGCATAGGTATTTATTATGGAGTAACTTTAAATGACTTAATAGGCGCATATTTCATTTTTTGCCTATCTATTCCCCAAAAAACATTTGTAAAGCCCCTAAATAATAAACTTGAACTTAAAGTAGCACACTGGGTTCATAATTTAGAGATAAACCTGTCCTACATTTTGCCATTAAGATTTTAAATGGTATGAGGTAATTGGTGCATGCAAAATTGATGTGTCTTTGGTCCTAGGGGGAAAGCATACATTCATAGAGAGAAAGTGAGCATTCCATTAAAACCTGTATTGTTTATTCATCTGGGAAATAGAAAACCTGCTGAGTTTCAGACTATGAGTTCAGCAGCTATTTGTTTGGTGATTTGGCTCATTATACAGCCATGTTTACTGCAGCACGAACAATAATCAATACCAAGGTTGGAAATATAGGTTAAGATCAGGTCAGCTTAAGTCAAAGGTTGGGATAAAGATGTAACCTAGCACATTACTGTGCAATTACAGCTAATATGCATTCCCCACAGAGCATGTTCATTACCAAGATTTACAAAAGGCACTTTGATCAGAAAGGATCAAGGTTTGTATATGATTAATGAGAATTGAAAACATGGTATGCATATACAATATACATCATTTATGAGAGAGCACTTATAGTGTTGCTGTTTGGACTCAAATAAAAAGTCAAATTCCATCAGAATATTAAGAGTGCATACAATTGTAAACAAAAGAATCTGAGTTTATCCAAAGTTGACCTACGGCCACATAAAACTGCTACTATCCACTGTTCCACAAATTCCCCTTCCCTCTGTTTTTAATTAGCAGAGTGTTTGCTAGAAATTTGATGTTTTTATCCATGTCCATTTAGTGCATGGAGCAAGAACAACCAACAAAATGATTACCTATTGATTTCAATAGTGTTCAAAATCAGGACATCAAATTTTTGGTCCAGTTTGGCAGAACCACCCTAGAACCAAACATGAGAAAATTCTAGTGAAACATGTGTTTTATAAATCAGATTTGCCAAATAAAACATATCAAAGTAATATTTCCCTTTCCAAATTTAAATTGGCATGAATGCCAAACCAGCAATAAAAGTGAAAGTTATATATGTAACAATATATGTCAACAACCACTTCATTCTAAAAACAATTAAAAAGATCTCATAATATTTCATAAAAATAAAAACACTTTAATATCTCCCAGACTCTAGGCTCTGGTTTCTAGATCCCCAGCCTGTCATTCCCATTTTGTGCCCTTTTGGATTCCTCACTTGTGCCTGTACCTGGATTACGCTTGTCTACCACCTGCCGTGATCTGTGCCTGTACCTGGACTACGCTTGTTTGCCGCCTGCCCTGACCATCAGTCTGCCTGAACTGCTGTCATCAAACTTAGTACCTGATCTGCACTGTCCCTATATCGAAGCCCTCTGTCCCACTTGCCCTTGGTTAGGGAGAGCCTGGAGGCTGTGACCTGCTGTGCTCCCCGCAGCAAATTAGTTACTGGCCCATCATCCCTTGCAGGATGCTGTGGTGAAGACTGGGAGACACTAAGACTCTGCACCCCAAGTAATCCCACATCAGGTGCCAGGGGGCGCCAGCCTAACAGGTAGACAGTGGAGTAGCAGTTGATATAATGTACTTGGACTTTGCTAAAGCATTTGACACTGTACCCCACAGACGGTTAATATGCAAGTTAGGGTCAATAGGTTTAGAAAATTCAATCTATAAATTGGTAGAGAACTGGCTTAAAGAGAGTAATGATTAATGATTCATACTCTGAATGGCCTAAGGTTATTAGTGGTGTACACCAGGGTTCAGTGCTGGGACCTTTACTGTTTATATCATTTATAAAGATCTTAGAGTTTGGGATTAAAAGTACCAATTCTAAATTTGCAGATGTACTTTCTTGTATATATAACAGGAATAGACTACAGGGATGGAGACATTATTATTAATATTATTATTAACAGGATTTATATAGCGCCAACATATTACGCAGTGCTGTACAATAAATAGGGGCATAACCTGTCCCTGTACAAAGCATTGGTCAGATCACATCTGGAACTAGTTACTAGAAGAGAATTGGGAGGTATAGATAGGTTGGACGTGAATCTTAGGAGTTCAATTGTATCCTTTAGGTAGGATGGATTGGTAATGATCGGTCTTAGGCTTGTGTCCACAAACACTCGCATGTGATGCTATTGAGCCAATGCCCGAGATGATTTGACTACCAGACGGCTTTTATAGATCCTTATCCACTATCGGTAGAGAATAGAATGTGGGTATCACAGGATGTTTGGTATATAGGTAGTCCTTCATTTTTTGATCAATAGTTCCTTGGTGAAAAGCTTTGTTGATAATGAAGTAGTATTGGGAATAAAAGGAATTGATAACGTCTTCAGAGATTTTTTGGTACCATTCTTTGTTTTTGAAGATTTTAAAGCAAATTGTTTCATAATGTAAATTGTTTAAGATAACTATGTTTCCACCCTCGTCTGCAGGTTTGATGACAATCTCCCTGTTATTTTCAAGTTTTCTCAGGGATTCCCAAATACTTGGGTTAAGATTTTCTGTGATTTGTCTAGTTTTGGTTTTTCGATTTTGGTTTTCTGACTGGAATACTTGTATCTGGTGTAAATTCAAAGTGTTGATCAGAGTTATCAAATTTTTGTTCTTCAAATTCTTTGTTTTCTTTCAACAGTTGGTACAAAATCTTAAAAGTTTTGAAGTCTTGTGTGTTAAAGGAGGTGACTTCAGAAAAAGGAATGCATTTGGGTTGGTAATTTGTTTTGTTGAACATTGGCTTGTGAAAGTGTACCTACACTAAAACTGACAAGGCTGTGGATAATTCAACAATGCTAAGAAAGTGTTTTATACACAGTTGTGTAAAATATATAAAAAAAATCAGTGTGTAAAATGCTGTAGCTCTAAAACTAGACTGTGTTAGGTGATCATGATCAAATTATCCACCTAATCCAAAACAATTTGGAATCTCATCTAGAGACCAGGGTGATCCCCTGGAAGTACTTTGAATGTGAGTACTTCCAGGGTGATCCCCTGGAAGTACTTTGAATGTCTGTAAATGTACTTCCAGCATTGGGTCACTTGTTCACGTATGAAGGTCAGTCTGTTCCTTCAGACACAAAGAGTGATCTTTTGCAATTAAGAGCCATAAAAAGAGCAACTTTGCAGGTTTACTCATCATCACTTACATATTTGTGCTGGGTAAACATAACCCCTTCTTGACAAACCTTCTAAAGTGAGAATAAAGTTAGCCAAGCAAAACTCTCCTAAAAGCTGAGCTCCTTCTTGCTTTTGTTCACCATTCTCTGAACTTTATCCAGTTCCACAAAATTCTTTTTTGTGGGCTTACTAAAAACTGAAATGTAAATTCCAGATATATTTATATTCCTATTCAGATATTCCTATATGCTGCTAAAAAAGTATAATCTACTAGAACTCCTAAATCTTTCTCTAGCATTGTACTCCCCACAAATTGTAGAGAAACAAATTCACATTTGTGCAGGAGATCAGTGTCATGGGGTAGGATTGTACACAGTATATATAATTAAGCAGTAATGGTGGTTGTAGCAGCAGAAACAATGTGCAGGAAATGGGTTACCTAAATTATGACATTGGACAGTATGCATAGGAGAGTAGTTCATACAATATGATTGGCAATTATGTGTGGGCGAGAAGCAGTCAAATTGGAAAATTTCCCTAGAGGATTGTAACATCCATTTCCTTGTACAATAGTTTTGTCAATAGTTTTTATGGTTTTGGTTTATCCAACCATTGAGCTGCTAGGTCTAAGGAATATGTGTACTAGATGTCTTGGTTCATGTTGGAACCAATGACAAGATAGATGGAAGATGGAGGATCCTTAAAAATCAGTTTAAAAAACTAGGTTTAAAGTTGAATGAAAGGACCCCCAAGGTTTGGTTCTCTGAAATATTGCCTGTGCCATGCACAACACAAGTAAAGCAAAGTCCTGGTGCAAAAAGGAAGGGTTTGGGTTCATAGAGCACTGGGCTGACTTTTCATTGGGGTACAACCTTTAAGCCAGAGATGGTTTGCACCTAAATGAAAAGGTGCTAGAGAAAAGATTTGGGGGAATGGTGGTGGGATATTTAAACTAGGACAGAGGGGGTGGGACAGTTAAATAAGGTGGCAGAAACGTTAGTCTGGGGTCTTCCACTAGTTTGGGGATAGTTGCGGGGAGGGTTATGGATAAATGTATGGAGCTCCCTATATTACAAACAAACATTGGATTGTGCAGTACTAGTTGTACTGAAAAACAAAACGATTTGGCAAACATTGGTGGTAAATGCAGCAATGGTTTAAAGAGCTTGTTCACCAATGCTAAAAGCCTAGCAAACAAAAAAGGGGAGTTGAAGGCCTTAATGAGTGAAGAGCATTATGACTTAGTTGGCATTGCTGAATCCTGGCTTTGTTCTTCACATGAGTGGGCTGTCAATATTCCTGGGTATACTCTCTTTCGTAAAGACAGAGTCAAACGAAAGTGATCTAAAAGTGAATGTGAAAGAAGAAATTGCGGATGGAACAAGCAATGAAGTTGAGGCATTATGGGTGGAGTTGAAAGTGGGGATGCATAAAACACAATTATTTATTGGAGTCTGCTTTAAGCCCCCCAGTGCACAGATAGTAAAAGCAGCAAAAAGTGGACGTAGAAATGATACTGCTGGACCTAGTGAAATCTGGTGGACCTAGTTCTTTCTAACAATGCAGAGCTTATAACAAATGTGCATACAAAAGAGAATCTGGGTAGCAGTGACCATAATATTATTTCATTTAATGTAAGTTATAAACAGAAAGCAAAAACAGGAAAGACGATAAAAACATTTATTTTTAAAAGAGCAAATTTTCCTAAACATTACTAAGGGCGGCTATCTATGACATGGACTGGGAGACAATATTGTCCTCAAAGAACACAGAACAGAAATGGGAATGTTTCAAGTCTGTTCTACAAAAGCACACTGAAAAATATATTCCAATGGGTAATAAGTTTAAGAAGCTAAAATGAAACCTATGTGGCTTACAGCCTATGTTAAAAAAGCCATAAGTAACAAGAAAAGGGCATTCCAAAAATATAAAAATAAAGGATCACCTTCATCTTTTGAACGCTATAAAGAATATAAAAAAAGATGAAAAAAGGAGATAAAATGTGCAAAGCTTCAAAACGAAAGACAGATTGCAAAGAAAAGCAAGGCATGGCCCCTTAAAGGATGTCCCTGGGTTTGTAACTGGGGATAAGGTAAATGTGGATTTACTAAGCAATTTTTTTTAGCTCTGTGTACACAAAGGAAAATGGCAAAGCTCAAGTCCAAATTCATAATAGCAATGTCACTGCCTTAAATGAGTCACAATGGCTCAAAATTGATATGATTGAGAAATAGTTGGGCAAAATTAAGTTTGATAAAACATCACAACCTGATGGATTACATCCACGTGTCCTCAAAGAGTTGAGCTAAGTTATTTCAAAGCCATTATTTATAATTTTTAAAGACTCTTTAGTCACTGGCATGGTACCGATTGATTTGCATAGGACCAATGTGGTTCCTATCTTCAGAAAGGGAGCAAAGTCATTACCAGTTAACTACAAACCAGTAAGTTTAATGTCCATAGTTGGAAAGGTCGTAGAGAGTTTCATAAAGAACCACATAAAGGAGTTTCTGCTAAATGAAAATAATATTTTAAGTGATATTCAGCAAGGCTTGAAGAAAGACTGAAGTTGTCAAACAAATTTACTTTTTTTGAGGAAGTAAAAAAACAGGTAGAAGGTAGAATAGCAGTTGATATTGTTTATTTGGACCATAATAAAGCACCATACCCCACAATGCAAATTAGGGTCAAAAGGGTTAAGAAAACTCAATCTGTAAATGGAAAGAGAACTGGCTTAAAGCCAAAATCCAGTTGTAATTAAGTTTTAATTAATAATTCATACTCTGAATGGTCTAAGGTTATTAGTGGTGTACCCCAGGGTTCAGTGTTGGGACCTTTACTGTTTAACATCTTTATAAATCATATAGAGTTTGGGATAAAAATATCATTTCTGTGTTTGCAGATGACACCAAACTATGTAATGTAATTAAGTCCATATAGGATGTCTATAATCTACAAGCAGACCTGTATGTACTGTTTGACTGGGCAGCCAAGTGGCAAATTATATTAAATATTGAGAAATGTAATAATATGCACTTGGGGGCTAACAACATGCATGCTTCATACTGTCTAGGGGTAATACATTTGGGGGAGTCAGAAAAGGATCTGGGGGTTCTGGTAGATCATAGACTTAATAACAGCATGCAATGCCAAGCTGCAATATCTAAAGCTAGTAAAGTACTTTCTTGGATTGAATCCGAAACAAAATTATTTGAATTTCACATGCTTCCTCCCGCCTGCACCGATGCATGCACCGACGTCACCGGGAAACCCCAGAGAACATCTCTGCATTGCGCGGCTGGAGATCCAAGAAGACGGATGTGTCCCCAGCAGGATGGTAAGTTTTTTTTTTTTTTTTTTTTTTTTTTTTCGGTTAAAACGACCCTGAGTGTTTTATTACTGATTTTTGCTATTTGCAGGTAAAATCCACCCCGAGTCACACTCAGAATTACCGCTAAGGGGGTTAAGCTCACTGTAAGGTCTGTGAAAATGTGGAATCGGCTCCCTCAGGAAGTAGTTTCAGCAACTACTATAGATTGCTTTAGGAAAAAGCTGGATGCTTTTCCAGAAGCACAGAATATAACTGGGGATTAGGGCTTTAGGATAAAAATAGCAGAGACCGTTGATCCAGGGAACATTTTTTTCCCTTGTTGAAGCAAATTTTCTCAGGGTTTTTTTTGCCTTCCTCTGGACCAACTATGTCCATAGGGTTTTAAAACTGGGATATGTTTATTTCTCTAGTGGTTGAACTTGATGGACTAATGTCTTTTTTCAACCTAACCTACTATGTCTGCAACTATGTAACCTACTATGTCTGTAACCTACTACTGTTGTCTATTTCAACCAGGGTTCCTCCAGAGGTTGCTAGGGGTTCTTGAGCAATGTGTCTCTCAAGTCAGAATAAATGCAATCAATGATCTTTTAACTATATGCAAAGGTGACATTCTTCCCACTGGCCGTCAATGTAAGAGGCATTCTTTCTATTGACCACAACAGTATTGTACTCCGAGTTGTGGATGTAGTAATTATAGCAGGGGTCCAGAAAGGCTGATCTAAACTTTTTGCAGGGGTATTATAATAGGTAAGAATGGGCTGCAGGCTAAGCACTGGAGATCTATTACCAATTAGCTTCATGACAGGAAGAGGTTGCCTGCTATTGAGTAATTATAAAACCAAATTATTATTTTTTTTTGTAGTGTCCTGCAAAAAAAATCAGGCTTTTGATTTGTTTTTTATATATGGTGACCCATTATGGGTTAACAAGCCTGATATTTAGCAGTCCAATTCCTCCAATCAGTCCACTCAGGTTAGTTACAACAAAGTCTTTGACAGGTAATCACAAGACCTAATAAGGCAATGTTTCCAATTAACAAGATGATTTCTATGGTCACATGCCCAGCAGAAAATAGACTAGAGACCACTTATGTGTTCAGTTAACACTGCTCTCGCATAATCTTAATATAGTGCTCTGTAAAGAGGCGAAGGATTAGTATATTGATGTATTTTTTTTTGTAGTGTTCCTTTTTTTATATTGTTTACTATAAATGTTGAGTAACCTTTTGTATTGTGTGCATTCCTTTATTTCTATAAATAGCTGATTAGTTAAAAATGTATATTATTAACACTAAATAGTAAACATGGTTTTATCACACATAATAAACAATGTTATAAAGAAAACACAAAAATAAGGGAAAGGTACTATTGCATTTTGTACTAAATCCACAATATTATTTTAAATCCTCACATAGGGTATATACGGGTGTATACGTTTGGGGTAACAAACAGGAGGTTATGTGGCTATCACTGTTCCATTGCAGGGCTGAGGATCAATTCTCCTCTCGTCACTTTAATATACAATATTATTTCTTATACGTTATGCCTATATTCATTACTACATGATGAAAAGTATTTTTTAATGCAGTTAGCTGGATAGTTTGATTATTAAAAAGTCACAACACAAAGAAAGCACTAGTACATTACAATTCGTGAAAAAAAGTGTAGGTACATGACTTGTGAAAAATGAGTGCAGCACAAAGCATGGAAAACCATGACTTACCAAAGGTTCCACATAGCAGCCCACATTTTAAGATTGAAAAATATAACACAAAATAAAATACAAACTGAAGTGTGGATTACAATGTATAGCAAAGAGTTACATTAATATTGTCTCTACATTATAGATTAGTCTTTGATATCATCTTATCCCTTACAATACCCTATACTGCAAACTTGGAGAGAGATGGTCAGAACCGGAAGCCAATCAGGTGTGCTGCATTTATATGTGCTAACAAAGAACATGCTGGTAGGCTTTCGGAGCAAAGTGATTAGTAGATGTAACTTATGGTTTTACAGAGATTGCTGGATCAGGCCATGCTTAACACTTATTTTAAATAATTAGGTTTGTGGTGCTGAATCAAAGCTGTATTGGAAAGACTTAATAATTGGATATCAACCAGAAAGTCTTAAAGCATTTTGCACAAATGGTGCTTATTCATATGGTTATCATTAAGCACCTTGTATGCAAAACTTAATAAAGCATTACTGTTTAGATCTTGGGTCATTACAAAACAGATACAGCAGCAACGACCCAGAACCCATTCCTTTAAATTTCAGTAGCTTTAAATAACTGTAGTAGATAAATAGCATACATTTGGCACTGCTAAACCAGACAGTGCTGTCTAACAGAGCTTTGTGATCTATGATGGACGGAAATAATTTTTTTTTTGCAGATGAAAGAGTTGCAGTTGCAAACTGCAAAACCTTTCTAGTGTTTGTATGGAATTGCTACCCTAAAAACTTTACTGGTGGATTTTTCCTTCACCAACTTGGCCCTATATTTGTGTTCTTGGGGATAATAGGTTATTATTTTGTCTGTCAGTATTATAAGTTAACCTGTATGCAATGAGTACACTTGAAAACCATCAATCATTTTTATTGTCCCTGGAAGAAAGTTTTAGAACTTTTCTTAAAGCTTCAATTTAAATAATAAGATTGAATCTTTGACATTTATGCACAGTGTATGTTTCTTTATTATAGTCTACTTTACATTAAAATGTGGCAAACATTGCATTTTTTTTATTTGTAAGTGCCTTTGTAATAGAATATTCCTAACACATATGTGTGTATGTATGTGTGTTAATATGTCAATAAAAACTTTAGACCACATGGTGATCTAAATAATGAGAGGGTTATTCAAGAAACAAGTTTTCTTAAGGATAAAATGTAAAACTTATAGTTAAAATGACATATGACTGATGGAATAGATTTTTAAAACAAGGAAATCCAAAGACACAGAATGACCTTCTTTTCCTGACTACAGTAATGTAAAATAGGAAAAGAAGGGGACCTTACTGAAAACCTTTAAATGCGTGAAGGGTATGAGTTAACTTACAGAGGGTGGTATTCTCAATATGAAGCTAAGATTAAGAATATAGGCTTGTTTGAAGCTGGAGAAAAGTTTAGAAACAATTATATGCTAAAAAGACTAGTTGATACTTGAAACAGTCAGCAAACAGATGTAGAGAGTTGCTCAACAGTAAGTACATTTCCACTTGAGAAAATTTTGATCTATATTGAGGCAAAAAGGTAAAATAAATAAAGGGATATAGTCAATTGACTGTTTATTTGTTTTACATTTATATTGTAAAAATGTATTTAAACATCCATATAATGGTATACAGGGTACCAGAGAGGACAATGAACTTTAGGGGGGTCCGTGATTAGCATGTAAATATTTATATGGGTGGAAATAGACCCTTTAACAACTTTTGACACTTTTTGTTTGACTATAGTCCTTTTCTATAGCAAAATTGTCAGCAAATTCCAACAGGGCTAAAAACGTACCAGCAATCTACTGACATATTATTTAAAAGAAATGACTGAAAAAACTAACAATGGTAACTATTGTTAGTTGTGGGCAATGTTATTGGTTTATAATGTTTATAATAGGGTAAGTCCTTTTTTCTCAATATTGGGTTTGAAGTCACTAGTAAATATCTAATTAAAATAACTGTTTACTGTAAGTATTACGGGACAAAATTCCTGAAGTATATGCATCATTAGAGAGCTTTCATGAATAATATCTATCAATTTTTAAAATGCTATCCCATTTTTGAAAGACTGAAAATGTACTGTTACCATAACACAATTTATTAAGAATTCTTTTAAAAGTCACTTAATATATTGTCTCCTATATGTCACAGGAAGGAACAGAAGTAAGTGGTTTAGAACTCAGATTAGGTCCTTTTGTGGTTATTATTTTACAAGAGCTGTTGTGCATGATTTAGATTTTACATGTATAATTTATTCTGCTTCATAGTAATATTATTATACTTTTTGACACTCTAATATATTCCACCCAGCAATAACCACAGCCAGAGTTCAATGAGATTTCACATTAAATCACTATATCTGAGAAATTGCATATGTGCCCTAAAATTCAACTGTAAGTTGGTTTTAAAGAGTGATGGCTTAGCAGCTTACATTGAATTTAATGTTTTATTTATATTAGGAGAACTTGGTAAAGAAGGGTTGGTCTTAACATTAGAAGACAGCAAGCCCATCAAGGAGATTTGTTAAACATCTGTGGGTATTTATTCAACCGGTGATACAGACTACAAAAATACTGTTTTATATGGATATTTATGCTCGCTTCATCCAGCTGCACTAACCCTAAAGTGTCACTAAAATAAGGCAAAATAATATTTGTTATGTCTTATTGATACATTCCTTCCTTTTGTTCTTCTCAAATTCTTATTGGATTAGCCCCTATATTTAACTTTTTTTCCTAATGCCTGTGGCTACAATTTATGCTCCCTTTACGATGTTTCAATTTGTAGTCACACAGTAGCATTTTAAAGAGCTGAGACTACAAATATAAACATTCACATCCATGATGCACAATACAATGGAGTCATTTTCCTATAGGCAGGAGGCTAACATGGGAGCCCTGCCCTCTAGTGTCAACCAGGTACAGAGAAAATGATCAGTAACATTTTTTTAAGATACAAGTAGTCCCTGAGTTTACTACATCCAACATTCAGACAACTCCTAAATACGAACGGGGCTTCCCTGCTTACTCAAGTGCTGGACGGTGGCTTGATTGGTTTGCATGACTTGCAGAAGAAATCTTTTGCTAAACACAGCTGAGCAACATCTTGTAACCCGTTAATGACCAAGACAAACTCTGCAGTTGTTTCTTTTTGCATATTAAAGCACAGTTTGTTTCAGAAATTATTAAATGTCTAGGCTCCATAAAGTTTTTTTTTTTTGTTTTTTTTGCTTTGTTTGTGATTAACTCACAGTGAGGATTTTATACAGTAACTGACACCATGCTGCCTAATAATATGTTGAGACAAACATCTGTCCTAATTGTATTTAGTAAAATAATGTACCTGTTTTGGCATACATACAAATTCAGCATAAGAACAAGCCTACAGTCCCTATCTCGTATGTAACCCGGGGACTTCCTGCATAATACTTATATTATATATAATTAATTATATTATTAATTATAATTATTATATATTGTATATATGAATAACCATTCATGCTTTTCTTTGAAGGGAGAACGTTTTTTTTTCTTAAGAACATCAGAGTTGTTTTAAAGTGGATCTATAAATAATACCCAAAGTCTATTTCTTTTATAACACTTTATTTAGTCATTGTGTCCAGATTGGACCTTGGGTGCAGTTTCAGGGGTTAGGAAGAATTTTTTTCCTAAATTACCTATTTTTAATTACATAATACGACATACTTTTCATGGTCCATTTTTGATGGGAATTTTATGCTAGAACTCTAATATATACGCTTGAATTTCTTTAATATCTAAAGAATGTGATTTTGGAAATTTTGCTTACAGAATATGCTGTTTAAAGTGACTCTGGCTGGGTTAAAGTAAGTCACAAAGCAGGGCCTATAACAGATGAGGCTTTATGCTCACTTGTACTCTTGCTTATGTTACAGATCCAATTGAAGGTATGCTATATATCCAATTGTAGGTATGCTATATATCTACACACCAGCTGCATGGCCTGATCCATTCTGTTTTCCCTGCTCAAGGTGGGGGTTTTCCCTGCTCCAGGCATGCAAAACGCCCAAAAGTGTTATATGTTTAAATCAACAGTGAAATGAATAGAATAGGAGAATAATAAACTTCTCCTTTGCATGTCTTGCTTGTCTATTTAGAAAATATTTCACCCAATATTCATCCAAAATTCACACATTTTAACACTGATTTCAATTACAAAAAATGTGTACATTATGGGTAAAAGAATTTCCATTTTTTTTCCTTTATTACATGTCATGTTTACCTATTTATGTAGATTAGACAGTAGCTACCACTTTAAGGGGAATTATTTATTTTATAGCAAGTGTTTTGACAAATACATTGCTGGCTGCCTATGGATAGTATTGAGTACAATACATTGGGCTGTATTTATTAGAGCATTCCAACACTGAAGATGATAGCCTATTATAGGTAGATCTGGGTGATCCAGCAAAACTGGGATGGATTTCCTAAAATTATTTCCTATTATTTGGAAAATGTTTTCAATCCTGGACTAGATCCACTCCAGGTGCGCTGGGTCATCCAGGTTCACCCATGATAGTCTATCTTCTCCTGTCGAGAGCTTTGACAAATTAGGACCATTGCATCCAAGATGGGCCTTATTACCCTTTTCCTCAATAATGTAATTTTAATAGATTGTGATGAGACAAGGATAGACAATGATGACATTTCTGGCCCATTTCCCTTTTACCGGAACATCTTTGCTGGTAAATAAGTCTCTTGAGGTTGTCCTTTTCTACTGGTTTTAGCAGCTCTTCTTAGTCAGTAAATCCAAAGTAGTAAACTTGAGTTGAGGGATTAGTACTAGAAGCCTGCAAATGTTTCAGTTATTTTTTTAAATGTAATGCTTTGATAATACTTGCAGGAATAATAAGTCGTGAGGCCGCAGAAAAGCTTCTGATGAATAAGCCTGAAGGGTCCTTTCTTGTACGAGTCAGTGAGAAGATCTGGGGATATGCATTGTCTTACCGCCACCAGAATGGATTTCGACATTTTCTTGTGGATGCTTCAGGAGATTACTACAGCTTTCTTGGTGTTGACCCAAACAGACATGCAACACTTACAGACCTCATTGATTTTCACAAGGTACATCTACTACTATTAAAAAGTTTCAAGAGTCAAAATGGCCAGTGGCCACCAGTATAGAGGTGCTGTTCCTAACCCATCCTTTCAGTAAAGCTATGGCTAGTATACACAAGCATTTGTTTGCATGAGAACTGCTCCTCCTCATAAAAGAGAAAAAACAGTTTGAAAAAGACTAGAAAGAGGTCAGAAGCTAATCTAAACACAAGCTGACTAAACTTCAGAAATTAGAGAAAACAATTTAATAGTATAGAACACTTTCCAGTGATCAATACTATGTTTTTTCTTTATTCTAGTACTAAAAATAATTGTTTCTACTCCTATATTAGTCATAAAGGTAAATATATTGATATTTCTGGTAAAAGTAATATGTGTACTTTCTACCCTACCAGGAGGAGGTGATTACAAGCTCAGGAGAAGAGCTGCTCGTGTTTCCATGTGGACAAGTGCTGTCCCCACCTGATTACAGTATATTATTTCAATGACATTCTTTAACACCGAACTTTATTGTTATTTCAGTGACTCCATTAACGATTAAGTAACTAGGAAATCTACTACTTCTCAACGAGTGTCAACAACTTCAGATTTAAAGATCTGCTTGCTTGTATTATTTTTATTCTTTAATACGTGTTCAAATATTCTGCATTAAAATAAAAAAAAAATGCTTGTCCAGTTTCATTTAACTTAGCTTATATTATGTGAATATCCATTATTCAACATAATTCCTATGTCATGTTATGTTGATTGGGATTTGTAATTCTGTAATTTATAAACCTGTAAAAGATATCTAAAGTCAAATATATTTCATCCATATTTATGAATTAGTTACCCAGAGATGTGAAGAAAGGCAGAGTGTAAAAACCAAGCTTCTGAGAATATGATGACGTCAATGGTATATTTCAACTTATAAATATGAAATATTCTTAACTTTTCAAAGCAATCTTGGGTGAAATTCACCACTTTGATATTTATTAGATTTTTATTTGCTTTTTAATTAAACTAGGACAAGCGTGATCACAACAGATAACATCTATATTAAAAGCCTAATGTAAACTGTCATTTGGACTTTAATGACCAGACCAGTTTTCATCTATGTTTGATGCATTGGGTTCAAGTAGAAAAACATGCTCTCTTTAATACTCATGGTATTTTGTCTTCAGGTAAAATTAAGTTTTGAAATGTTTTACACATTTTTATTTTATTTTACTTGGGGTATAATAAGACTTGCAAATAGAGATCAGCAAAGTGATTCTCCTTGAATGAAATTTGACTGGGCATGAAACTGAATACCAAAGACATTGATCTAATCAATCAACTATGAAAAATATATTTAAAGTATAATATGCCAAACTGTTTATTTATTATTATTAGGAGTTTTGATTAGAGTAAACAATGGCTAAAATCACCACCAGGTTTTAATGTTCTGTTCAAGAGACATTTTCCTTTACTTCCTGTGCAGTAGACAAACCAGGAAGAGTGAATATCCACTCTTTTTTGTTCTACCAATCACTTGGATTGTCTTTACCTTTAGTCCCAATGACAGTGGTCCCAAGACAACTAGATATAGCAAATATATCTAATAGAGGCAAAGATTGCAAACTGCACCATCTAAAAATAAGTTGGCAGGGGAGGGGAAAAATGATTTAAACAAACCAAAACAGTGCGTTTAAAAATTCTGACTTTGTAAAACAGAATGAAGGTAGATGTTTGACAGATCACCAACAAAATCATTTCTACCTAACATTATAATAAAGATCAGATTTCTATTACTTCAACAAAGGCTCAAACTACACAGTTACTATGGTTTACATGTCCAAAGTCAGATTTCCACCGGCCCGCAGCCTCTGTCATAAAATCAATAATATGTGGCCCGCCAGCACTGTTGATCACAGTATAAAATACACACGTACAAAAAAGCTATTTTATTTTGGATCAACCGCCTTGCAATTATCTGCCCGCTACTCGGCAGGCATAATTGGCAGGACAGGAGTCCTGAGACCTGCACGGACAATGTCCATTTTGATTTCAAGAACGTGCTGTGAATTTCAAGAACGTGCATGGAGCCCGCACTGACACTAGACTCCGGGCACAGGGGATCCCTCACATCACCCTGGTGGGCGTGTGCTGTTCCAGACCTGCGCAAACCATGTCCACACTAACCCTGAGTATGTGCTGAATAGTCGGCCTCCACACATTTTTACCTCACCAAATCTGGCCCTCCTTGCAAAAAGTTTGGACACCCCTGACTTACATCTTTCCACATGAAAATGGTTACAATAAAGTCCAATTCACAATGGTATACAAGCAGCATCAATTATCATAGTTTAATGGTCTTTTCTGTTAATGTTTACTGTGCATAGTCTAGGAGGTTCAAGTTTAATCACAACTGATCTGTTTAGTATTGATGAGGGAATCTGCCAATGTTTATTTAGTTCAAAGTTCAGTGAATATTCCTTGTTCAGCAAACCCAGCTTAAGTTGCACACAAACATATTGGCAAAGTCAAGAAAGGCTGTGAGCCTGTTACACATTACCCTTCATGTTCCCATTATCTGATACCTCTCATGGCCAGAAACACCAGCTGTGTAACCCAACAATGGTCTCACAACCACTGATAGCCAATGTAAATATTATAACATTATTTTGATTTCAAGTTTAAATGCACATTTCTTACATTAAATGTACATAGACATATGGGTGGAAAATACATACAGACATATATTTAAACCTTTTAAAATCCATAAATAGTGTATAATATACTATGACAAATATATAGTAGCAGGCCGAAAAAGAGATATTGTCTAAAAAGCCAAATACCATAAACAAATGAAACGATGGGGATGTCTATGTACTAACAGTCATTTTAATTTGGCTTTAAAAAGAATTGTGTGTAGATTACAGCTGTCCAGGTAAATAATGATTAAATTGGACCTTTAAATTCAGACTGTACTTTTCTTTAATTCCCAGACTGTATAGAGCGCTGCTTTAGCATAACATAGGGGCTAATAGATGGATAACTATATATTACATCATATGGGAACAACTCAGCCAGTACCATGGAACATAAATCACTAATGGTAATAAGAATGATCAAGAAAATGGTTTCACACACAACATACAGCTGAACGATTTTGATATACCAGAGCACACCATCAAAGACTATTTTCTTGTTTAAGACATATTTGTCCCCATCTTCCCTGCACTAAAACAACCCCAGACCTCTGACTGGTCATGGAGACTGGAAGACACTTTGAACTCCTCATTCTAGCCCCTGTGGATAGATCATTTGCCTTGAAAAAAAGCATAGGGGCTAAAAGGAGGAAGTCCACAATACAGGGTAAAGACAAATAAAAAATACTAAGGAACATTATACAGAGGTAGGAAAGAAAGGATTGAGGGCATTTTAGGATGCTGACTAGAGTTGAATTTAGGAATTTCAGACTAGTCATTTGAAATACTACTGTAGCATTACATCTTTACAAAAACCCAGGAGTAAGAGGGGGCTGTAGCAGTAAATCTCTGAAGTAACCTATTCCAGGAATATTTTTTTCTCTTTCATAAACACCCTAAAATGTAATTGTATAAATTATGATGTCTATACCTAAATCAAAGCTAAACCATTTCCTGCCTGGATCTCAAAAATTGTAAAGTAATGCACAATGTCCTATCCCCCTGATAACTAAAACTACACTAATTACAGTAAAAATTACAGATATATAGAAAAAACCTTCCCATTGATTACTCCTAAAGTGTAGAAAATTCCAAATATGAGGAGGTGAAGGAGGTGAAAAGAAATAGTTATTGGTATTTTCTGTGTTCCTATATTTCTTGAAAAGAAGCGACACGATCATGCTCTCTGAACAATTCATGTCTTGAGAGAAAATCATTTTGCTTGTAAAAATTTAATTGCATCAAATCTGTCATGGGATAAAATAATAATAAGATGTGTACGCTTTGCAAAATGGTGCACTTAGCTAATGTCATAATGGAGGTTTTTAATTCCTGTGAAATACACCGCTGGCTCACTGTATTAAAATCACGGTGACTTCCTTTTTTGCTAGGAGCAGTAAATGCTCCCAATTATAAGACCCTCAGAGACTCCTTTTACATGTTTAGAATCACTCAATTTAATTAACTGCCCTCCTCTCTTCTAGCCCTTATGGTAACATAAATTTGAACTTTCTGATGCTGTTCTGCAGATTTCCTTCACTAATCAATCATAAGGGATCATGTCACACACTCCAAGAATTTGCTGCAGCCTCAGACTTGGGCAGCCGTGCTGGGTTAATGGGAACGTGCAGATGCGTGCTCTGCCTTTAATTGACCCATCTACAAGGTCTCTGTTCATTCTGAGAAAAATTTGGCAAAACCTTGCATTGCACAGTTGCAAGGCCAGAAAATAGAAGGCACATTATTACATAACAAAAACAGTTCCCTTGGATCTATGGTAATTGTATACAGTGTTTGGTCTCCAAGGCTGAACTTTGGCACCATAAACATTTAATCATTACAGTACAAACTAAAGAAAAAAAAGTCTATTGAAAAAAAATATTCACAAGCACTTTTTTTAGCTTTGATCCAATGATGCAATGCAAAAACACTTGCTTTAAATACGCACCCGACTGTAATTCCCTAATGAGACAAATTTTGGGATCATCTAGGCAGAGATCAGTAAAGTATGTTGTGAAACCAAGTTTCTTACAAATGTATTTAAGATGTGCACAAACATAGATGGTATACGTCATACAAAGATACAAAAATGCGTATAGTTTCATGACACACACAAAACCAGTGGTATATACATGTAAACCAGTGGTATATACACGTGCAAACAGGAATAGAAAATAGAATCTTATCAGTTAACATTCATACTGATAGAAGGCAGAAAACAAAGAAGCACGTGAAGCAGTAACAGGTAAGTAGGCCAAAAAAACGACAAGAAGGGAGCTAGGTGTGGGGCCAGCATGACTGAGGAGGTAGGCCAAAATGTCAGGTGAGAAAGGGGGGGTGGCATAATGGGGGAAGAATGGTAGGATAGGTGGATAAAAAAAACAATGGGTGGGAAAAGTAAGAGGGTATAAGGATAGGAAATGTGTGGGTTAGGCCAGAAAATTTTGAGAAGTGGAAGAAGTGAAGATTCCATCTATGGTATGTGGAGAACCATCTATTGTATGGGGTCTCCAAAATGGTTAATAGGTGTTAAGGTTGGGGATGTAATGCGCGATTGATCTTGTTCCTGAGGCAGTGGAGGGATGTCTGGGAGCCAGTTAGATATATCAATTGAAACACAGATCCATGTGTAAAACGGTGGTGAAGGAGTAAAGGCCTGCCGAGGACCTGCCACTTGAGGGGAGGGTATTTTTTGGTGGGATTACATGTTTTGTTAATGTGGTATTGTAAAAAAGGAAGCAGTCCTTGATGTATTTGGATAAATTGATCAAATTAATAAATGTACGTAAAGGCAATTTCACCATACCTGCAAGTGTTTTTATTTAAGTAAAATTAGTTTTTTGTTAGGTGAAGCAAAGAAAAGGGGTGAAATGGTTCTGGTTGGGGAAAGGGCTCTTGCATACCGCAGTCAAGTAGGTGTAAACTGTTCATAGTTGCATTTGCCTCTAAATAATTAAAGCTGAAATTATAAACATGGTAATGTGAACATCAGCAGCCCAACCCATGATATCAACATTAGAAGCAGTTGGTACTGGAACCAAGAACTATTTTAAACACATTCCTGGCTTTAGATAATATTGTATTTATAGTGACAAGGTGTAATTATAGGCAAGGTGATAATAAAATATAATAATATATATATATAATCATTCTTTATTTCTATAGATCTAAATATTTTTTAAATCTATGGTTAAATTTTTCTATTACTTTATTATTTTTGAGATTTATTAGGGCTTAAAAAATGATTCTGTCATACTCTAGAAAAATCTAACATATAGCAGACAAATTATTGCAAATTTAGGAGGATGTAAATATGGAATTTAATAAATTGCTTTCCAATGGTCATGACTAAGGCAGCTCAGAGCCTTGCCCTCACCATACACCCCCCCTCCCCCCCTCTATTTACACTTAGGCCTAACAAACCACCCTCAACATCCCAGCCTCCTACTCAATGAAATACAAAAATATGCTGGGTGTCTTTTTGGCCTAAACGGATGTTTATTACAGTTCACACACTTTACATTTTTACTTTCCATACCATTCATTCAAAACCAGTATAAAATAACACCAGCTTTAAATAACAATATTTAACACCCACAGTCCCCAGGCTGCAGGTCCTCAGAGCCCCTAGTCATTGGTGATGGTGAATTCTTATCATTTCCAGCTCATTTGTGCCCCTAATTACTGTTGGGGGTAGATAAGTTAAGATCCCTAGCCAGTTGTATAACAAATGCTGCTGGCAAATATTTTAAATGCTCTGATTTGGTCTAAAGGCATGTTGTGGCAGAACAGCAATAAACAGCCCAATAGTCTGTAAAGCCCTATCACAGCGTGGCTATTCCATAGCCAATTTAGAAACCAATTCCACCTGTCCACGTCCACCCCACACCTATTGACATTGACATTGCCTGTCGCGTTCTGCAAAAATAACCTGCCTGGTCAGAAAACCTTAAAAGTTGAATGTTCACACTGTGTGTGGAAAGTGTGAAGTCTGCAATTTTTAGTAGGTTACTAATATTGTCAACACAGGTGCCACTTCACAGAGCAGTAGAATAAATGTGCAGTATCCTCCTTAGCCCTGAAGAAGTGACCTGACTAGTAAATGGACTGAGAGATTATTGTCCAGAATGCTTAAAAACCACAGCTCTCAGTTTCACACAGATCCTCTCCCTCACTCTCTTAACTCAACTTTCAGTCTCTAGACTGCAGTACTGACACCCCATTGTACTTGTACAATACAAAAGTTTGAGTCTGTCTAATCACACACTGAAATGGCAATGTTTTATGACAAGTGCAGAAAAGTATAAAGTTATAAATTATAAGGGACGTATAGAGAAAACTTTCCCTGATTTTTCTTTCTGTCGTAATGCATTTGCAGAAGCAACAATCCCATTGTGAATTTGATTCCATTTTCCATTGTTGGGCATTTTTTCTTTCCACAACAAATCAGATCAAGGCTCTTATTTGCTCAAATTGTTATCAGAACAGATTTGAAGTGATTTGCTTGTTACTCTTATATTTCACATGCATATTAAAATGACATCAAGCATATTGACCCTAAACCATCTTACATTAAAATTTTATATTTACCTTGTTAAAAAAATAGTTACCTAAAATGATATTCTGTATAAAAAACATTTCTTTGGGCTTGGTGGAAAGTGCTGTGCATTTCATTTTCAAAGAAACATATGTGGATTATTTAAAGATGGTATGGAGATTAGCAGTAGCATTCATCAGACTTTTATGTTTTCTCTTTGAGCATAGATAAAAGCAAAGCATTGCTTGCTCTAGCTGTAAACAAATTATTAAAACGGAAGTACTTTTAACAAATTTTGTGCTTGAAAAGTTATTCATTGATAATTACCAGCTGTTAAGAGGACACTCAAGAAATTACAGCAATTCATTTTTGCTGGAGACGTATGTAGATTTATAAGAAACTTGTAAAAGAGAAATGATACTTAAATTATATTTTTTCTTGGTTCCCACTACATCCTTTTTAACCTCCAACCTTTGCTGGATTTGTAAAGGTGGTGCATTTGTATTACTTACTGTACTTATTTTTAAAGATATGCCCAAACTACTACTTATATACTCCACAGTGAATTATTGGTTAGCACTCTGGCCTTTGCAGTGCTAGGTCCCAGGTTCGAATCTTCGCCAGGTCACTGCAGGCTCTCCCCTTGTTTGTGGGGATTTCCTTCGGGTTTCCTCCCACATTCCAAAAACATGCAGTTAGGTGTATTGGTTTCCCCTCAAATTGACCTTAGACTGTGGTAATGACATATGAATATGTTAGGGACATTAAATTTGTATGCCATGATTTTTGCGACATTTATTGCAGTTTATTTAATTTATTGTTCCAGGTATTTTTTTTCGCATTCTTTTTTTTTTTTTTTTTTTTTAACAAACAAATTAGTGAAGCTTACTTTCCTCAATGACTAGAATGCATATAACTAAAATTACATCTTTTTTTCCTAAAATCTTCTTTTTTTTGTGCCTTCTTGGGAAAATGAAAGCTTGAGATTCTTAATCACTGGATGTTACTGTGAAAGCATAGGTGATTTTTGCACAAGAGCAAAAGGAATGCTGATATCAAGTTCAGCCTGCAATAGTTAGGCCTAGGGGCCTGATTTATCAATAAAATGCGTGTACGCTCGACGCTGGTCGGCAAGCTCTATTGGTCGGCATGTACACGCTGGTCGGCAAGCTCTATTACCGAGAGTCGGGACAAAGTTCTAGTGAACTCGCCTGCCGGTTTCCTGCAAAAATGAGCAAAGACTTCGAATACACCAATTAAGGTGATTAATTTTCAGCTGCACGATTCAGAAGGAAATGTTAAACTGGTGAGGTGATAACAATTGATTAGTGCACACCTGTACCCTGTTCTGTACGCATCTCCATTCCATTTTACAGGTCAGTTTGAATCTTTAATGCTTGATGTTTTTTTGTGTAAGTGTTACTTTTTTATGTTACATTCTACTCAATCACAAACTTGCTTCAATTATAGTTACATTTGTTGTTACAATTTGTACTTGTTGTTTTGATACTTTTTCTTTTGGTTGCAACACTGCAAACTAATTTCTACTAAGCTGAATATATACTAAGTAACACTTTCTAATATGTAATCACACAATAGTATGACTGTAAAAAAATATGTGAACAAACATTTGTTACCCGATTCAAATTTCATTCTAGTGTGGCTTTAGAGAAATTAAATATTTTATTAAAGGAATATAGCCAAACATGGTATAGTGTATGTATTAAGGAGCAATTAGTGCTTTCACTTGTGTGTGCATGTCAAAATACATTTTAATGTATAGAAATACATATGAATTTTCATTAGTACTATTTTAACTGAACTGGGGGGG
>NC_092867.1:44552030-44609279 GCF_032062135.1 Pyxicephalus adspersus
TGTGAAGTACAGGGGTATGTAATAGTGTTATGTATCTTTTTATAATGTATCTTTTTATGACATTTTTTATGACATCTTTTTTGACATTCGACCACCCGAATTTTTTTGCTCTATTCGAGCGAATAGCTGCCCAATCGAATAGTGAGCTATTCGACCAACACTAGTGGAGTTTAAGAGTTAAAAAAAAAAAAAACCCTAGGTCTCGGTGTTGCTAAAAAACAGTTTACCAAAGTTAAAAAGAAAAAGTCATCAAGATGTACAAGATCATGATTCACCTGCATTTATTTATGACAGGGCTTGGTTACAAGAGTAATACCTTGTATAAAATAAACAAAGACATTGTCCATTACCACATAACACAGCTAAAGACAAACCCACAAGCATCCCGTAACCACAACTTATTTTAAGTGAGTGCTGGAATATGTAAGAAAGATGTTAAATTGTCTCTGTAAATTGCATTGCCTGGCCAGTCAACGTCTCCATTTATGCTGACTAAATTAGAAGAATCACTTAGCAATGTGTATGTGCATTTAGCCCAACACAAATCCAAATGCATTTTTCACTGTGTGCTGCAGTGTTGTCAAGGCTAATTTATAGACATAATGGCCTGAATGGAACTGCCTTATTAATCACTTTTGCTAATTATGGAAATTGCTCCACGTTCCTTTTTTCTTTCTTGAACCAACAGGGACAGATTATGCAGTCCTGACATTTTTTCTGAAAAGTCTACTTTAAAAACAATTAAAGTTTCAATATTTATACTAAGGAACTTGCAGTATACAGAATATGTGTGTGTAGGAGCACATAGAGACAAATCCTTAACCAATTCCACGCTGGAGGGTGTCATGTATTTCCTTATTGATCTGAAATTGCTTAGCTTAGCTGTTCATTAGAATTATAGCCCTGGTTTAGACTGCTGCATTGAACCAAAAAAGTAATCAATGGTAAATGGTTTAAAGTAACAAACCTGCAAGGAAACAGAGTAATCAGATTGCAACAAAGGTTGAAGGGCTGTGTTAACTAAGTCATGTTAAAACAAATCTATTTCACCCTGCTATGTTTGGAAAACATATGTATATGGAAATAAGCAACAGCTGCTGTCTTAAAGTAAAAGTCATACATAACTTATTTTTCAGAAAAGTGTGGTAAAGTGAATGTAAACCCTAAATGAATAACAATTGATTTGTTTATTAAATTTTTGTTTCAATAATCTTAATCTGTTTTGAAATATTTATTCTTACGGCTGGTATTACATTTTACCTACTTACACGTCAGTGATGGCTACAAGATATTTTTCAGGATGAGTTTACTGATGGTGGCAATGAGATCTTAGGTGTTCTAACATCCACTTGTAGTCTACATTGTCAATGTGACAACAAAGAAACGCAACTGGCAAACATGGACATCGTAACCTCATGAAAGTGTCTAAACCCAAACTTCCATGGTAGCTTCATAATGTATTATTTTATTGAAAGCTGCAGATTTAGTACATCTAGAAATAAGTATTATATTCCAAGTTAACATCCGTTCGATGAAGAGGCTGTACATGTTTTCTTTTTAAGGGTAAATTCTAAAAAGTTGATCCTGTTAGTATCCTTGCAACCTTCTGCGAATTTAACAGAAGTCTCAAACAATGTTATCAGCTTCCCAATCTATCTTTTGTGAACTACACAACCCCTTCTACATATGTAATTAAAACGAACAGAGGGAAATTTTGTTCTTCATTTTAGGGAAACAGTCCAAGATGATAACACCAATTCTCAATATATACTGTTCAGTATATATGAGCATTGCCAATCTGGAAGCCTGATTTATTAAAGCTCTCCAAGGCTGGAGAGGATATACTTTCTTCAGTGAAGCTGCGTGAACCAGCAGTACTGAAACGGATCTGGTCCAGGATTCAAAACATTTGCTAGCAAATAACAAATAACAAAAATAACAACAACTTTAAAAAAATCCATTCCAGGTTTACTGAATTACCAACTTCACCAATGAAGGTGTATCCTCTTCAGCCTTGTAAAGCCTTAATAAATCAGGCCCTAGGAGTGAAGTGTGGTAAAATTCAACAGATGTGACAATACCAATGAAAATCCTGAGTGACATAATTGACCTTCTATTTTGTCATTTCTTTTTAATTCAGTTTTTTTTCTCTTTGAGAAAATAGGTAAAGGGGTATTGTTGTACCCTTACACATAATAGCGTTGGGGAGTTAAGCTGTCTGGGAAATCTAGATATTGGGAGGGGGTGGAGGCTTATAAATGTAGGGGGGAAACATGGTCATATTACTCACTCCTTTTTTTGGGGCACACAGAGATGTGGAAGAGAAGAGTCACTTCTCCCTCAGAACTGGGACAGGGTAGTTTGGGGTGAAAGTTTTATAAAGGACCCATTCAACTGGTGCAAAAAAGGCACAAGTTCAATGCAAGGGAGTGGTGGTAGAGTGACCAGGTGAATTTTAGGTTGAAATGTAGCGTTTAGTGGATTGTTTTAAACACAGAACGATACTTAAAATGTCACACTAAACAGAATTTTAAAAATGTGAACCAGATAATTTCATAAATGATTTACAAAACCACTCTCAGAAAAGATATGATAAACTAAAACAACTGACTAAATACATGTTATGCATAATAAATCTAATCTGAACTCCACCAAATACCAACCCTTACTTTAATTATCCTTTCCTGATAAATACTGACTGGTTGATGCAATCTTGTAGCCTGCAGGGTAACCCTGGAATAGCCTAAATCATCAGAAAGTGGGAATTTCAAGAATTTTGCCCTTTCAACTATGCACCAGAATATTATGAATGATGTGAATTTGTAGAAATGTTACCATTATTTACATTGCATTATTTTATACTACAAGTGTCTCACCAGCCAAGTGCAAGTTAATATGATTGACTTAAGACCAAACAATCTATTGCATCTGCAAGCTTTAGGATGGTAATGATTGCCACTCTGATAATAAACCCCTTGGTTGCAAAAAATGTGTTTTTTTCCACTTATGAAATTCCTCTTATAAGTCCTCCTGGTCCTGTCTTTTCCAGCAATTATCATGACAATGCTAAGTTTGGGATCATAGCAATTACCAGAAAAATAATATAATATTTTAAAATTAAAAATGTACATGTACCTTTTGACATTTTATTTGGGACATGATTCCATGGTCCCCCAAAGGCTTGGTGTTGGGCTATCAATTCAAAGTAAAGCATACTGGGAAGAACCAAATCCTGTTGCTGAATATTGGCAATGTTCAGCCTAATTTGTTTCAGGATGAATGACCAATGCTTGGGTCCAATTTGGGACAAACTCAGACCCAAAGTTGAATACCCAGCCTACCAAATATAAGTAGGCTGGGTATTTAGAGAATTCTACAATGAATGACTCATAAATGAGTTCTATGTCATTTCTATTGGAGACAATATGAAAATATTCAGGAGAATCAAAATGTGATAAATCACAAATTGTATGGATGTATAGATTTGCGGTCAGTTTTGTTGGTATTTTTTTTCATTGTAATATATACTACAGTTCATATGACTAACCCAAAAGGAGATGTTACATCAAAGCTCCTGCTTTTAAATTTAATATGCAAAAAATTCAACTGAGCTGTTTTTTTTTGTCTTATCTGGATAAAGGGAATGTGGGGAGATATAACTAAAGAGCGTCTAACATGACTGTTTACCCAAGTTGCAAAGTACTTCCAGGGCATTTGTGTGGTATCTAGGGATGTGTGAAATTCTGAAAGGTTTTCATTATGTGTGTATGTGAACACGGCACTGGCTGATTTTTAATATCTGTCAATTACTCATTCAATGAATAACAGGGTTATTGATTACTCATCATTTCTACTAAGTAAACAAACTGACCAGCACTGTATTTTTTAAGTGATTTTGTGCTTTTATTTATTTTCAAATAACTTTTCACTGTTACGATATTTCTAGGATTAATTCTAAAATCTTTCTTTTTTGGGGGATTGAATAAGGAGTACAAAGTTCCCATTGAAGGTCCACTTACCAAGTTTGACCCACGCTTCCCCAAATCACCTGCTATTATTACCTGGTGAAAAATTAATCTAAAAAGAAAATCCTTTTACATTTACTTACTTTACTGTTATATCCCACCCAAGGCACCAAGGTAAAATGACATCACTGTTCTTCCAATAAGGTATCTGGTGAATATGGGGAAACTGAAATCAAGCAAGAGGACATATTTACAATTGACTGTAGCACTACTTTTCTGCATTCATCAGGAATCTTTCCAGTGAAATGACACCAAACAATGCAGAAGCACAGGGTGAAAAAATTAAAAACATTTTACTTTTTTATATTTAGGGCATTTAACACCTACTAATAGAAAATGATTTGGGAAGGGGGCAAGGATTCTATGAACTCCTCTTCTTGATTAGTGAAAGGTCAGCTTTAAAAGCAGTAGAAGAGCTTTAAGGTATGGTCCCTATAAACTTAAACAGACTGCCGCTGCAAAAGAGCACATAAATAGTAATAAATAACTACACAAAAAAAATTCTGCCTATCTACTGCACAGCAGCACTGCAATGCATTTCACTGTGTTACAACCCAAGGTGTTTATGAACAGGCAGGCAAACGCAATCTTTTTAATCTTTTTTATTTTATGGTGAACATTTTCTCTAACTACTAGAACCTATAATTCAAACACATTTACCTTATTTTAGGCCAAATACTCTAATTTTAACATTTTTATTCTTACCAATGGTTTTACTGATTTCCATATAGTTATCACCTCCTTCTATCTAATATACTGTCTAAGTAAGCTTGTTGACCTTTTTTTCTCCCTGACTGCTGGAAGGGATAGGAATCTGTTTTATATAGCCAGATGTGGCAGGTTGAGCAGCATTCGATAAGCATTTAAAGTCATCAAGCATACACCTTTTCAGAAGAAAAAAGCGAGTGAGAGATATATTCATGGGGATAATAGAATTCAGTCAGTTTCTATTGCTATCAAATCCTTAGTATTCTGTCCTCATTATCTATTCTACACTTGCTCTACTTCTCCCAGATTTTTAAGTCACCAGCCAATGAGATAAGATGCTGCCTGTCACTTTTTATCACTTAACAAGAAGAGAAAGTCAAAAGCAAAACTCAACAACTGGAAATCAACATGCTGTAGGCCTTTCCTCTTCTTTTTCTAATCCTTTGAGCATATGTGTTGTGTAATTGCCACTATATTTTTTCATCTGCTTTCTGCCTATGGGTCTTGATAGGTATGTTCTGCTGGTAACCACTTGAAAGCTACAAGGCCTGTCTGACATGCAGTGGAGCACTGCTGTTCTTGTAACATTCCTTTTTTTGTATGTGTGCCTGTGTTTCTTGTACTATTTACATCTCTATGTGAATGCATGTCGAATTCTGAACAGCTCTATACTGAATACATTCAGCTCCTGTGTGTTACATGGAAGTTATGGAAATTAGGAGTCTGACAGGAAATGATAATGTATCTGTCTTAATATTACAGTAGTTATAAACATTACTATTAATATAGGTGGAAGATTCATTTAATACCTTGAAACCTAATAAGATAAAACATGTTGGTTCCACACAAAATAGATAATTTTCAGAAGGAAGCCTGCAATGAGATTTGCTATTTCCATACCATAATAAAGCAAACAATAAACAATTATTTTGGCTCTGAAGGTAGCACTCTAGAACCCATTGGGCCTGATTTAATAAAGCTTTCCAACGCTGGAGAGGATACCTTTTCACCAGTGAAGCTAGGTGATCCAGCAAACCTGGAATGGATTTCTTCAACGTAATTTGCTATTTGCTAGCAAATGTTTTTGTTTTGAATCCTGGACCAGATCCATCCCAGGATTGCTAGATCACCCAGCTTCACTGTGTAAAATATATCCTCTCAAGCCTTGGAGTGCTTTAAAAAAATAAGGCCCATTGATTCTGCAAAAAAAGGGCAACAACAAAGTCTACCTGCTTGTAGACCTTCAATGCGGCAAGTAGAATGGCAAAAGAGTCCCCATTCCTTTAAGCTCACCATCCTCCATGTAGGGCAAAAGAAAAAGTGTTACTTTAATCATATACTTATAATATAGCATTTGTTTTCCCATCAATCAGTTTGTCCTGAGATAGATTAGCAATGCTCAGTATCAGTATTGTTACTCCCTTCATTTCGTAATAAAATGCTCATGTTTAGTAATTAGCTTTAGTTTTGGAACATGGGGATCCTCACCCAAGTCTAAGCTAAGACTATGATTCCACTGAAGCATACAAAATGTCTCTTTTTCCTTAGTTCCAGCAGCAGAATAGCAAAGTGAAGGGATGTGAAGAGAGGTTGTGGGGGCCAGCATGGACATAGCATAAGGTCATTTTAAGGGCAGCAAATATTTATAAATATTGTCAAGTACAGGATAATACCCTCTGCTCATTCTCAGACTGCAGAAACATTAGAAACCTCACCAAATGATGCCTAATTGCTCTAATGTGTATTGAGATTGATCATAGAGACTTTTATGTTTAAGCTGATGAGAGAGCAAAACAGGTTATATAATTAAGTATCATTTGGTGATGTGACGCTTGGACGTGTAACTTCCTTTATATTGTATTTGTATATCAATTTTTTTCAATACATGGAATTTTAGATTTTTACTTTGGAGTGAGGCCACTGCAGTTTGTTTCATTGCATATTCTGCTGAGAGTTGGACATGCTTTCTGGTCAGAACTGACAGCCGGACCTTTAATTACAGAGTAAAGATTTGGTGACCCTTCACCCACCTACCTTGCAAAAACAGTTGTTTTAACTATGTATTTATAAAAATTAAATGAAAAATTAAATAATATTTACCCGTAACCTGCTTTTGAATTATAGTTTTTCTACAAAACAATTAGTCTCTATGAAATAGGAAGAAAAGCATAAGAGACAAATAAAACCAAGGTCAAAGCTAGACACAGAACAAGCACCTTCTACTGGTGGCTACATTTGTCATACCCAGGCAGCCATCCTTCATAATACAATGTTTTTTTTCAAGCTTCAAGGTATAACTGCTTGTAAGATCTAAGTTTCAATATATACAGTCACAATACCATGTCAGAGCATCCGCTGTACTTGATAAATTCAAAAAACTACAGTTACTAGTTTAATCTTTTCTTACCACCAATTAGGTTACCTATTTAACTGCACATGTTTCTAATAGCCTTACACTCCTGGTGATATGCATATACTATAAGAGATTTGTTGCCTAAAAATAATATATTCACACTTTTGGCTATATTTAAATGAATGGGTTAGTTTGTGATATTTGGAGGTACTTCTATTTTTGTTTCTTAAAACATGTTAGATTACAGTGTCCCCTTACCACTGGTTCGAAAACTATAGTTTTCTAAGGGCCCTTGGTATAATCAGATGAACACTATCTCCTTTTCTAAATCAGTGATGTATCGTAATTCACTTTCACTTGTGCACCTCCAAGATTTTTTATATATCAGTATTTTACAATTCACTGTACAGCAGCACAAAGGCCACGGGATAGAGAGGTAATAAGTGGTGCCAATCAGTACTTGTGTGCTAACAAGTAGTATGTTGATAGAGAGAGCAGGAGCATAACTATTCTGCTTCTCCTTTCATTGTCTAATCACAGACGAGAGTGATAAGACCTGTAAGCTTTTTTTTAAACTACAAAATATAATTTTCTGTCCTGCCAGAAAGTCCTGTGCTGTGTAATAAATATATGTCCTTATAAATGTACAGAAATACAAATCTCTTGGCAAATCCTTATCGCAATTATCATGGCATGTAAATAATTCTATGATACTTTTCCTGTGTGCTGCAAATGGCAAAAGTTTTTTATTAGCTTTGAAATGTCAATTTAAACCCCTAAAAATAGACACCTATAGCCATGTCAACCACGTTTATAATTGTAAAACCTAATACAAGAACAAACAGAAGTGTGCAGATGATAAAAATACTTAAAACAGCTGGTGGGTGTGCTTGGCAAACATGCATGGTATTTACATAATGATGTCCAGACAGTAATACTGTATTAATGCTGAATGAAAATCACTACTTTCTTTTGAACAGCCACTCACCATAACAAGGTCAGACTCAGTCAAATGAATGAGGCTCCAGATTTTCCCACTACAGTGAACCAATTTCACAGTGTATTGAGTAAGGGCCAAGAGACAGAATGGATGCCTGAAATGTTCCTTTTTAACATGAAATGCAGCTTTGATCAAGCAGTGAGCTGGCTTTCATCAAACCATGTCTGCTGAACAGAATCTATCACATTTATTTTTTTTTCCAAAAGGCTTCAAAGGATATTTCCCAGCACGAAGCCAAATATCACACATATCGATAAAGCAAAATGGGACTCTTCTTGGTTTTAGCAGGATTTATAATAACAAAAATTCCATCCACTGAGCCTTTCATGCAATTGGCATCATAAACACTATTTACTGTGCAGATTCGTCCATGTTCACAATTCTTGCTTATATATTCATGGTGCTGTAGCATACTTGACAGCATCCTGAGAGGAGACTTTGTTGTCATCACGCAGTCCTTTGAAATGAATTGCATGTTTGACACACGAAAGGCAAAAGAGCGTTTTTCAGCAGCAGTTCCTAATAGATCTCTTAATTCAAGCTTTTAAAGCAGCAGCTATATTTAAACAATCCAGAAATGTGAATTTTCACATTTACGCTGACTTACATAGAAGCCTAGCTGAGAATCATGTCGAAAAGTTGATTGATGGTTGTCAGTCACAGGTCCCTGTTAGTCCTTCGCATGGGTTCATGAATGTTAAAGAATGTTTGCTAAACCCATAGTGGACAAACCAAGGCAAGTGGATCGTTAAGTCAATGGATTTATAGCCATTGTGGCCTTTAAGGAATATATATTTAAAAAATTCACAAGTTTTTGAGGCTCAACTTTAGCTTTAACCCCAGACAATATTTTTTTTAAGTTTCAAATACAGAGGGAAATAGTAAAATTTTCTGGCATGCTTTTTCTCTGTGACGTTAAAGTGCACCTTACACTAAAATAAAAGGCCCAATACTGCTGCCCAGGCCACCTCTCCTATATCAATCACCCATATAAGTAGGTGAAAAATTTACCCGTACAGGGTTAGGTTAGAATTATACCCCTGTCCCCTGTATCGCTGTGCATTATGCAACCATCCTTCCAGGTAGAATTCTTCGAAAGGCAGAGCAGGTGAAATCTAATGAGAAGACCCCCAGTGCATTACTCAAGTGCATGAGAGTTACCTCTCATAAAATTTCACTTGTACATTCTATAGGAATTTACCCAGCAGGACAGTGAGAAAATCCTTGCCTGGACACCGTGGGTGAAAGAAGGAGTACGGTAAGTGTAATTCTAACTTTATTCTTAGACGGGTACTTTTTTTTTTTACTTAGATATGGTAGATGATTTAAGAAGGGGGAGATGCTCAATTTGCATATAAAGACCTTTAATTTGAGTGGTAGGTTCACTTTAAGATAACAATTTGGTGGATTTGTAGTCCCACAATAGGGAAGAAAGAGAGAGCAATAAATAATTTTACAAATGTTTGATTAAGCAATACAAATTATCCCCCCCTCCCCCATTCTTGGAAAAAGTAATTTAGGGACATGTCCCTAAACTACTTCTCCCATGTATGGAGGAGGGGGAAATTATTTTTTATTGGACTAGATACTAAATTGAAGTAGAGGGATTGGAAAATATTAAGGAAGAGAGTATTTGCTCTCATCCTCCAACCAAATCCAAAATTACCATACTATTAATATTTGATCAATTTGAATTAATTACAACTATGATTTATGATTGGATTTTGTCACCTCACTACACTACTTTTGGGGTATGTAATTTACCAAAGAGAACAGAAATGATGTGCAATGTTAAATAAACTATAGCAATTTATTTTCTGACCATCAACACAAAAGTGTCAGCACAGCGAAAGATGATTTTGATTAGTAGATATGTCAATGCATTTACTGTAATACTGAATTCTGTGATTGGGAAGCCAGTTACCTGTACTGTTTTTTCTCATTGTGGATGTCGAATGATAAGAAGAGAAAACAACGTCCCATAGAATGACCTTTAAGAGAAAAGGAAGCTTGTATCAGACATTATGCTTCTTTTGTGTGCATATCACTCAATAGCCATCAATCAATTTATTTCTCCACCTACACTAATGGGCTCCATAAACATAAGCATTAACCATAGCTGACATTCTGTGAAAGTGATACCTCAACCCCAGCTAACCTTAAAGGCAAGCACTTGCCCCCTAAATGATGATTGCAGCGCCAGCTACAACGCACTGGCATACTGTACATCTGGGTGGTTTGGCCCTTAACCTTTTTGTTGCTAGGCATTTTTTTCAGAACTTAAATACTTCTCTCCCACCCTAACCATTGCACAGGACCAAATAAATGAAAAGATATTGCTTCTGATTTATGTCCTGTGACATTTGTGTGAATGTTTATGAAAACATAATTTTCAAAAATGATACACTAAAATCACCATTAGCACTCAGAAACATAACATACCTATATAATTCTTAGTATGTCTAAAGCATAAAAGTTTGAGTTAATAAATTACAAATATGTATTTAATATATAATTGTGTTTTTTTGGAACTGCATAGCATTTCAAAGGTCCACTGTGAGAAGTATATAAGCTGCCATTTCTGGCCTGGTTCTGTAATATAGATATTGTCTGTTTGGTGTTCTGATCCTTTCTGATCACTGACCCAGAATAAGAATACAGCTCAGGTGTTCAGCTAATTATCATCCAGTTATCTCTATGATTATTTCATGTGTGACTGCAGCATGTAACAGCTGGCTCAGGGGCTAGCTCTCGCCTATGTAGTGCTTTGTCCCAAGGTTAGAATCTCAGCCAGGTTGTTATCTGAGTTTGTATGTTCTCCCTGTCTTTGCATGGATTTCTATGAGCACTTCAGTCTCCTCTCACATCCAAAAAACATGCAGTTTGGTAAATTGGACTCCCCTCAAAACTTGGCCTGAGACTGTGTTAATGACAAATGACTATGGCAGGGGCATTGGATTGTTTTTTGAGGGACAGTTAGTGATATGATAAACAACAGTGGCCCAGCTGGGCATCTAGCTACCTCATTGGTTGCACTGTCTCTCTAAACTCAATATCAACAATGTTTCACTCACAGTTCAAGTCTTGCTTGCCCGCTGGCTTTTCTGGAGCTCTGTCACCTCTCATGCAGCCTGGAACCCATTCTGGCTTCCTTTTCCTGCCTGGAACAATTTCTGGCTCCCTTCACAGCCTGGAACAGACTTCCTCCCAGTCTGGAACCCTCTGGCTGTGCCTTCTCAGCCTGGAACCCTCTGGCTGCCTTTTCCGCCTAGAACCCTTTGGCTGCCTTCTCAGCCTGGAACTTTCTGGATGCCCTTCAGCCTCTGACTGCTCACTCTAGCCTCTGACTGATCACACTCCAGCCTGCAAAACACAGCTGATCAATTTCCTCTCTCTTTTGCATCTGAGTGCAAGTTCACATTTACTCAGTCAGGATTGGGTTAGACCAGGGAACCCACCCTTCCACATGAACATACTCTCTTTCCCTTGAGCCTCTACAACCTAATCTCTACATTTCTTGACATTTTAGGGACAATCTGTCACAGTTTGCATGTAGATATGTTAATTGGCTTCCCCCCAATTGACCTTTGTAAAGCACAGCAGAATATTTATATTCTTTCCATTTATATCCAAGGTATTAGAATCCTCTAGAATGAGTACATGAATGGCAGCTTCTATCATCTTTCAGGTCTTCTTTAAATTGACAGCATTATGCAGAAAAAAGATTCCTATTGTATACATTCCCTATTCTACAGGGTCCATTTAAAAGGCAGTGGTATGTTTATATCATGGCCACACTGCTTCTTTTGAAAGAAAAAGCATACACAGCACATTTATAAAGCACAGCTGGGTGCTTTACAAGGTGCATTGAGCATCAATGATTTCAAGAGTAGCATGACTGAAATGAACAGGA
This sequence comes from Pyxicephalus adspersus, assembly GCF_032062135.1. Classification (NCBI taxonomy): domain Eukaryota; kingdom Metazoa; phylum Chordata; class Amphibia; order Anura; family Pyxicephalidae; genus Pyxicephalus; species Pyxicephalus adspersus. The sequence continues at coordinate 44,564,030 of NC_092867.1, forward strand.
AAATGGAAAGAAAAAAAGAATAAATAAAAAAAAAAATAAAAAAGAGGAGAGCCTGGTGGTGTGACCTGCCAAAGCCACGTGACCTGTTCTCCTTCAGTCGTGGTACATTAAGTATGGGAGAATATCAAAGGCTATAAAAAAAATGCTAGCAGCAATTTACATATTCCGTCAGAATATAAAAGACAATATATAGTGCTATTTGCTGTCCACTATATATGTTTATTTTCAGCTATGTAGTAAATTGTGTAAAAATAATATGAGAAATATTTCAAACACTGAAATTTGCAGCATTTTAAGGAACATTTAGGGCCCATTTAGATTTATGCAGTGCAACAATGCACATGTGTTAGGTAGTTACTTAACATTCATTAAGGCAACTGATTCAAAATGCCAATACCATTGGTGTGCTGATCTACTGTTAGCTTCTTTATAGTTTTACGATTCCAATGAAGATAACAGTGCCAGGTGTGGATTCAGTTCTAATGGTCCCCCCTTTGATATTATTAACCACCTCATTTTTCCTTTAGTAGTATTCCTTCCTTTTGTGATAACACAATTGGTACCACTGGAAAGGATTTTTTAAAGTCATTTGCTATTTTTTAGCAAGTGTTTTTAATCCTGGACCAGATCCATTGCAGGTTTGCTGGATCACTCAGCTTCACTTAAGAACATGTATCCTCTCCGGCCTTGGAGAATTTTGGCCATTGGCCCTGATTTATTAAAGCTGATTTATTAAAGCTCTCCAAGGCTGGAGAGGATACACTTTCATTGGTGTTCGATGATTTTTTAGCAAATGTTATCAATCCTGGACCAGATCTATTTTAAGTTTGTTGGATCAACCAGCCTCACTGATGAAAAGGTATCCTCTCCAGCCTTGGGGAGGGTATAAAAAAATCAGGGCCAATGCATCTAAATGTACTTAAGTAAGTATCTCCTAGTTCTTCTTTAACACTTTTTGACTTTCACAAATATATATTTTTTGCCGATTCATATGACTTTCCAATTTCTGTAGTTTGCCCTTATGTGATCCGTGTTTTATCAAACAAAACATTTACATGTTTCATGCTGCCTATTGTTATTGTGATTGCTCAGATTCTACTGTTGGAGTACTTTATTCTTTTTTCTGCTCATATTCACCCACACGTTTGCTATTAACATATTCCAGGGCAATATTCTCATTATCTGTGGGAACATCATGTCCTGTAACTAGTGGTGGTTGGATAGTCCTGATCAGATCGCCCTAGCTTAATTTTTCCTGTTATTGACTAGTAAAGTACGACTCAAAAAAAGAAAATGTAGTGTTAGTGGTTTGTAGAATATGCTGTCCATACAAGCTAGAATTTGTGACAATCCTACCAGTATCCAAATGGATAGTTTATTAGTATTAGACAAATCAGCCAAAAAAAAAAAACAGAACTTTTTCACTGAGAACTCTAAACCAGAGAACCGTTAGAACTGCAATAGGAGTCTGTATCTAGTGAAGGGGGATCCCAAATTAACATTAACATTAGTTTGTGAACATGGCAAAGGTCAAACATCTAAAGTTGTTGAGAACTCAAATGTCATCTCTTACGATTGTCAAATAGGAGGCATAGGATTAAAGCCAAAACAATACTAATTTTACCAGGGTTGCCCATCCCACAAAAGAACTTTGAATTCTTAAATTTGAATTTGCTGAGACATAAAGGTCTCAGGAAGATTTCTTCATAGATTTTTTGACTAGACTGTAGATTGTGCCAGAATTTCTCTTTCTCCCCTTTAACTTACATCAAAACACTATCACATCAAGCATTTACTATTCTATATCAGTGCCAGTCAGCAGCTGGAATAACTTTTATTCTAAGGGAAAAGAGCATCTTAAAACATTTAGCCATTGTAGGTCGAACCCCTAAGCACAGGTCTAAATATGCCTGAAGGTATATCTGGCATCACAAATTATGTATTCAGAGCCTTATTATATATATATTCAATCACTTTTGACTTGACCTGACTTAAACAGAAATTATTAACTGTTTGCAATAGTAAATAGCTTTATATTGCTTTTTAAAAAAAATATTTTATTATTGTGAAACCGTGTCATTTTCTAAAAAACAATGTAAAACCTGCACATTGCACATCTAATATTAAAGAACATACACAAGAAAATAAAACATTCACTTATATTTGCAGAAAGCATGCCTAGCACTCCTCTGCAAATACCAAGATTCAGAACTCTATTTGCATAGAACTGTTAAGGGGCTCTCCCAACACAACAGAGTGAGTGGTGTTATCCAGATAGGAGCATAAAAAATCATGCACAGATAAACAAAAATGCAGGTTTATTTAAAGAAATGTTAGCACAATCACTTATATCTCATTCCTGGCTTAAATATGTTATTCTAATTTTGATTATTATTATTCATGTTCCTCCAGAGGTTCCTAGGGGTTCCTTGACCAATGAGCAATGTGTGTCTCCCAGGTCATTTTAAGCGACACCAATCTTTTCAGTCATCCATAAGGTAGACATTTTTCCCCACTGCCCAGCAATGTAAGAGGCATTCATCCTACAGACCACCCCCTATAGTACTGTTAGCTTTGGATATAGTATTTATAGCAGAGGTTCCCTGAAAAGACCTTAATGGTATTTAAAGGGTTTCCCCATGTTATAAAGGTAAACTAAATACTGGTCTATTGCAACCATTCCCAACCTTTTTACCCCTAAAATAATTTTCAGATTTTGGGTAACCAATACTAAAACCAGAAGTTGTCAATGGAAAAAATACAACTTACATTGGTGGTCAGTGGAAAGAATGCCCTATTTACATATACAGTACATATACAGTAGTTAAAGTTAGCTTTTGTGTCAGGCTATGTTATTATGAATGCTGTAGCCAGACTTATCCATCCTTCCCAACGCTCCACTTCTGCTGCATCTCTTTGTAATTCTCTTCATTGGCTTCCATTCTACCTTAGAATCAAATTCAAGTTCCTGTGCTTTGGCTTCAAATTCATCCGCAGTTCTTGTCCCTCTTACATTTCTGACCTGGTAAAAAATACTCCCCTAGTCGCTCTCTTCGCTCCTCCAATGACCTACTAATGACTTCTTCACTCACAGCCTCATCACGCTCATGGCTCCATGACTTTTCTAGAGCTGCCCCAACTCTCTGGAATGGTCTTCCTTGTCCTATTTGGCTTACTCCTACTTTCTGCTCTTTTAAACGATCACCAAAAATCCATCTATTAAAACTTGCCTTCCCATCTTCTTCTGTCTCTTAAAACCCTCACTACTTCCCACCAGTCCATATCCCCCCTCCTATTGTGTGAGACTTCCTCCACTGCCTAGATTATAAGCTCTTCAGGGCAGGGTCCCCTCCTCCTGTATCACTGTCTGTATCTGTCTGTCATTTGCAACCCCTATTTAATATACATAGTTGCATAATATGTTGGCACTAAATAAATCCTGTTTAATAATATTGTTATTATTATTAATAATAGTAGTAATGCTACTGACAAGTCAACATGAAAAAGAATCAGACAAGTATTCTATAGCAAGATATGGCCCATATGTGCCCTTGAGGACTGAAGCCAAAGACCTCTGTATTATAATATTAAAAGGTATGTTATTTATGACAATATGTACATTGTATAATATTATTATTATTAATAATAAGCAGGATTTATATAGCACCAATATTATATGCAGCGCTGTACATTAAATACGGGTTGCAAATGAAAGACAAATACAGACAGTGACACAGGAGGAAGAGAAGACCCTGCCCCGTAGAGCTTACAATCTAGGGGGGGGGGGGGTAACAATAGGATTGTATACAAAATATATTGAGCAGGTGTTAAGAAAAAAACTGAAAATCTAAATGCAGTAATCTACAACAATCAATCTTGTTTTAATTCATTGATAGCAGATCAGCGAAATATAATTTTGTAGGTGCAGCAGATTATCTGCAAGATATAAAGATGTGCAATACAAGGGCAAGGGAGAAATTTTTTAATCATGGAGAAAGATATGTGAAACAGATAGGAAACTATCCAGCAGATGGAGCTGTTAAACAAATATATAGACTTTCCTAGACAATATATTACCAAACTGCACACATTTGTTGAACTTATCAAGTTTACAAAATAGCTTTGTTACTTTAAGGGGTGAGGTTTTAGGAGGATATTGGATATGAAATACATATAAAAAAACATAAAGGCAGTCTTCAAGTTTTCATTACTCAAACTGAAATGAGTTTTCTCTAAAACTAAAAAGAGGCTTATTTGCACAGTGTGCTTTTCATTTCTTCAAATGATAATGTAATACTCTTATAAGCAATTTTCTAGGGGAAAAACAACGACAACATAAACACACGTGTGTGTGAAACAGATAACCTCATAGATACCTGCTTTATGTTTAACACTGTTTTTAACATAATTTTCAAACCTTTTTTTTGTCAAGGCACATCTTAAAAATATTATTTTGATGCCTTTGGAGTTTCACAACCTTAATTTCTGTACATTATGGTATTTATCAGGATTATGACTACTGTACAGTTATAAGAGTGCCTGAACTTTATAATCATCCCTATTGACTGGTTGATGAAAGTTCAACTACCAAACAGGTCAGTGCATAAATGTGGTAAAAAAAACAAAGCTCTCCGTTAAACCACTAATCATATTTAATGGTCTACAAATGGACGCTATATATAGTTTATTAGCAACATTTACAGCAATCACAGGCAGTTATGGACTTTACTGAAAACATTTTAGAGAAAAGGTAGAAAGATATAAATTTATATTGTATAGATACAGTGGTGCTTAAAGTTTCAAGATTGTGAAACTTTTTATATTTGTACATCAATATGACCTAAAACATCATTTGATTTTCAAACAAGATTAAACGTAGATGAAAATCTTGTTAAACAATTAAACAAAAAAACTTTGTATTTGGTCATGTATTTCTTGTTCCTGTTGACTGAGGAAAAAAAAAATGTTCATTATGCAAGATAAATATTCACCTAATATAGTGAACACATTGATTATATTCAAATATCCCCTAATTCCCTATGTCTCTTGCAGGTGGTTGGGTATTCAATATCAACACAGCTTCACTTTATTAACCAATTGAACATTCTCTGCTTAAAGTGTATCGACTCTATTGTTCTAGAAAACTAACCTTAGCAAGTGCATTAGGCCTCCCTTGCTCTCCCATTTCAGCATCCAGTTCAGAGACTAGGGGCCTGATTTATTAAAGTTCTCCAAAGATGGATAGGATACACTTTTATCAGTGAAGCTGGGTGATCCAGCAAACCTAGAATAAATCTGGCCCAGAACTGAAAACATTTGCTAACAAATATCAAATAACTTTTAAGAAATCCATTCCAGGTTTGTTGGATCACCCAGCTTCACTGATGAACGTGTATCCTCTCCAGCCTTGGAGAGCTTTAATAAATCAGGGCCTTTTAGTGCTTGAAATGTCTGTTGGTGTGTAGCAGAATGTGCTTGATTCAAACTCTATGATCACCTTCTTCACCTTCACCTTCTATGATCACTTTTTGCTGCAGTCATCACTTTTGGCATGAACTTTTTGGCCCCAATGTAATGTTTGCTTGCTGCCACTTCTACCAGTAGTAATTGTGGCAAGAAAAAGTGGCAATAAGTTTTTCTGTTCAATAAATGGAGCCTTTGATTAACAGTTAAGATTAATTTTGGTATATGATTGATCAATCAGTGATCCCCCTCCAAAAACTACATTTGTATCTAAACACTTCATGTTATGCCCCTACATTGCCATTTAAAGCTACCCTGCTACCTGGCTACCCAGAGTGACAACCCAGAAGAGGTTTTGCTGCGAAACAAACATTGTTGTCACCATGCAAGAAGGAACTCAAAATCTACAGCACAAATCTAACTATATTGGTATAAGGCTCAGAAACTCAAGTAATGAAGCATTTGTGAGATTTTGTTTTTTTTGTCCATAGTTCTAAAGAAAGATTAGACTGTAGTATAATTCCATTGTTTGCCCTGAGGCTGGACATCTGATGGGGAGGACAAAAAGCTATAACAAGACACTGCTGTAATAAGTATATGAATTATCAAATAATAATAGTATAATAAATATGGATAAGTGCATGATTAGAGTACCTATACATGGTGGCTCAGGGCTTAGCACTCAGGCCTTTACAGCATTAGGTCCCAGGTTCAAATCCCAGCCAGGACACTATCTGCATGGAGTTTGCAGGTTCTCCACATGTATGGGTGGGTTTCCTCCAGTTTCCTCCCACATCCCAAAAACATACAGTTAGGTTTCCCCTAAATTGACTTTAGACTACATTAATGATGTATGACTATGGTAGGGACATTAGTTTGTGAGCCCCTTTGAGGGACAGTTAGTGACACGACTATGGACTTTGTACAGCGCTGCGTAATAAGATGGTACTATATAAACACTGTATGATAATAGGCACAATTATACTTTTACTACAAAAATGTATAAAAGATGAATACAATTGATACAATCAATTTCACAACAGTATCTCAGTATTAGTATTTTTAAAAATGTTTTTCTTTTTATGGCTTACAGACGGCAACATTTCTCCAATCTGATCCATTTAAACTTAATCCTTTTTAGGTCTTTTGGGCTGAAACATATATTTTTTTATCAAGCAGTAATAGGCCAGAATAGTCTGGTGAACGAAGCAGATCTAAAATCTATAGGAAAGTTACACCAAAAAATATACTTTGTATGGTTTGTGAGCCTTTTTTCACACATTGTCACATTGCATTTTGAATAAAAATGCAAAACTCTATGCAGCACAACTGCACAAAACCTAGGACCCCCCTTATACTCTTTATTTATTATCCCCAATTATTTCCTAACACACTAAAATTATAAACATTTTAGTATGTTTACTAGAAAGTGAACGGGAATATATATATATATATATATATATATATATATAAACAGCTCTCATGCTTTTTTTTTCTTTCAGTAAACATTTACAGTATATTGTTATAGCATACATTCCCCAAAAGATCATCTGGCTAGAAAAGTTAGCATGTTTTTAAGTCACAATTTTTACAGAATAAAGCTGGCATTCAGTAATTGTAATTTAATACAAATTCTAACTTATATTCAATGTTTTAATAAATAGCCAAATTTTTTTGCTTTGACTATTTGGGCCATTAGGGACTATTTTATCACAATAAACATTTATAACTATATATTTAGATACAGTTTGCTTACTGAATTTGTTCAATGAAACTGGTTGGTATTTTATTCTTCCCATAAAAAGATGGTTGAGTGTTCTTCAAATGTCCCTTCTGTTCTCCCCTTTTTGTACCTCATTATTCCCCATACCCTTATTATTTCCCCAGTCTGGATCTGGCAAACTTTGTGTTGTGAAGGAAGTCTTTCATTGATTCCTGTCCTCTGTACGGCCGCTTACCATAAAGCCCGGCCACAACCCGTCTGATATCTCTAGAAATTCGCACTGGAGCACTGTCATTTGGATTGAGCCGCAGGAGGATGAATGGAGGCAGAGTCTTCAGAAACAAGTATTTCCCCCCCCCATGTATACGGCACATGCACAGTTCTGCCCCACACACGCCACTGCCACGCTCATTTAAAGCGGCAGTCACCATAAACTGTCATGTCAAGGTTAACCCTTACCAATTGCATTCAATTTTCCCTTGTATCCCTCACATACTATGAATATTATTTTTACATTTCAGCTGGAACTCACACATATACTTTGGATATACTTTACAATTTGAGTTCAAATCACATAAGTGCAGCATGGTGGTTCGGAGGTTAGAACTCTGGTCTTTGCATAGCTAGGTCCCAGGCTTAAATCCCAGCCGGGACACAATCTGCATAAAGTTTGCAGGTTCTCCTCTTGTTTGCGTGGGTTTCGTCCAACATTAAACATGCAGTTAGGTAATTGGCTTCCCTTTTCCTTAGAATGTATTAAAAAAAGATTATCATACATAAGGACATTAACATATGACCATAGTAGGCACATTACATTGTGAGCCCCTTTGGAGGACAGTTAGTGGCATGACTAAGGTCTGAGTAAAGTGCTGTGTAATATGTTGGCACTATATAAATACTGTGTACTAATAATATAGATGTTTCTTAATGCAGTTATGACTTTTACACAAATGTTCAGTCCTTTTCACCCCCAAAACTGAACTCCTTGCACATTAGTATACACACATATAGACTATCATGTGTTTTATATCAAATTATATCAATTTGTCTTTTATACTTTAATTTTCAACTGCTAGTTAGGTTAATATTTGTAATGATAGCATTGCCTTTATGAAATTTTATTTTCATATTTACATACAGCTTCAGGTTTAGGTATAAAACACAAACAGTCATGTGAAAAGGTGAATAATTTACTTTTTAATATTATATTTATATATTTAAAATATTTAAAAAACAAAACTAGTTTTGATTTTTTGGTGAAAATATTTTAAATTTATTTAAACATGCAAACAATAGGTGTTCATTCAGACAGAGTCTACTGGTTTCTTTCTAGGCAAACACCTGCATCTGGTAACAACACATGGTATGCAGCATTATTAGAATGCTCCACTAATATAAAAATATTATATTATAATACTAATATTAAAAATAATATAAAGTTTTGTGTTGCTTTGCCAAGAGAAGCCTGAGAAAAGGGGTAGTTACCCCTAAACATGTTGACATACCAACACCAAACTGAAAGGAGTTAAAATTAATCAGAGGAACATTCAAATATTGCTGCATGCCATGTTTTGTTACCAGCCTAGGTGGAGCATCTGGTAGGTAAAGGGTGGCAGCTGCCTAGAAAAGTCAATAGGAGGAGGTATTCATACATGGTTACATACTTTTATTTGTTGAATACTATAAATGACTAAATAAACTTTGTCTTGAATAAAGATCTCATGTTTGCAAGTTGAAAATATATTGATTACAGGGGTGTACTTACTTAAGAGGGGTGCTTACAAAGCTTAACATTTATTGATAATATTTAAACCTTCTATTAATAAACTTTTGCTGTAACTGCCTAAAGCATGTTAGGTAGAGTTTGGGTTTCATTTATCGTGGTATCAAATTTTATTTAAAACTACATGTCAATCTAAATCTATTCCAGGTGTCCATCTAAGCCTGTTAATATTGCTATGCAATTTCACTCCAGATTGAACAACATTGTCACTCCTTTGAAGGCAAAGGAAAAATAGTAAGTCTTCTGGCAGGTTCAACATGTAATAAAACTATGTTACAGAGGAACCAAACCACGGTGGTGATACTAATAATACGCTGTATTGTTTGCGCCATATTTCATTTTTGCCTTTTTACTAAGTTATGCAAACTATTTAAAGTCAGATAATTCTTTCTGAATCGAGTTATAAAGTCAAATGCCTAATTGGATGTTTTTTGTTGGCAATATAACAGTCATATAAATAGGATTTTGTTTAAGATTTAGTGTAAAAGGCTTAGAAATGATGATCTTTAAAATGAACAAAAGGAAATGAATACATTGACTGCATAGATAAATATTGTTACTTAATATTAATTTTTCTTCTATTTGTGATAAAAAGTATATATACAATTCTTTTTCTGCATGCACAAAGATGGCAATGTCTTGATGTACACAAGCACTGAAGTAATAGTAAAACAAATACTTTAAATGCATAAAAGATGCATTAGCTCTCTGCATTTTAAAAAATAATACATTTCATAGAACATTATTGAAAATGAATTGGCTATGTATATATCTGCTACATAGAACAATTTATAGGATGCAATTTAGAGGATAGTGAATCACTCAATAATTATACTAAAGTGCTGTTTTTTTTTACAATTTTGTATACCATAGAGAAGTGTTAGCAATTCATGCTTTCATGGTGTCAAGATTTTGCCATCTGTATCTCTACTAGGGATGTTCACCATCTTCCTTTGCCCAAATAACACTTTTGTACTAAACCTCTGAAAGTGAGAGGTGGAGGCAACAACCCCCCCCCCCCCAACCCATCACACTCACTTGCAGGGCAGAATTAAATGATCATGATGTGCAAAAGGTGTGTATGAAGTTTCCAATTATAGAGAAGCCCAGTAGAGAATGAAGCCTGCTAGAGATGATAAGTGAACCTGCCTTAAGCTAGACAAGTGGATAGGCAGCCCTGTCAATTCATCCTACTTGTTCAGGTGTCCTACTTGCAGGTGTCCTTCTGAGTCAGATTTTAGGTGGAAGTGGAGGCAGGCGGAGCCTTGGGGGGCAGGGGGACCCAAAGTCAGTTCTTCACGAGGGCTCACTGTTGGCTACGTCTGAGACTGGTGTGCACCATATTACCAAGGCTTTCCACCCCACTGACTCAGTTCGCTCCAGTTAATTGAAAAAACTCTAGGTCAGATGTACTTATACTTATTAGGATTTTAGTTGATGACAGGGTATCATTAAGCAATGTAACATCCCTGACAGGAAGCATCATCATTTTATACATATTTTTTTTCTTCGCTTGTTGGATAAATAAAATAGACTGTGAATTGTGATGCTATGGTTCACGCCAGTCTGATTTACAGTCGTTGCTTAGTAATTAATTGCTCTGTCATGTTTTAATTAGTCAGAATGGTTGGAGTCTACTTAATTTCTTCTGCCTATCTTTATCATTCTGCACCTTTTGTAATCCTTGACATATTTAAATTGTCTTTACTGTTGTCTTAGCATATACTCTTGTTTAATTTTTGACTTAGGAAACCACTTTCCATTTAGTAAAGCACAACAAGAGTAAGCTGTGAATGTCAAGAAAGTCCAGCTTTCCATCCACCAAACACCTTACAGCGCTCCTCTGCACTGCTACCTTTTTCAAGAAGTCATCTGTTCTGGTGATGTCACTCTGCCTCTTTTTTCTCCAGTAGCTGTGTTTGGGAGGTACGTTTTTCCAGGACATTTACATAATCACCTGAAGAACGGTGAGCCCAGTCTTGAGGCGCCTCTTAGGAGCATTCCCTGCTCTTTTTTTTATGTCACAATATTACAGAAAAGAATAGGCCACTTCTAGGACTAGCTCTTTTTTTGGCTTACTAAAAAATAACTTAATTACAGGCCCTGGGCTTTCTCTGAAACAGAGGTTGGACATGGCTGTAACCACTTCTACAAGCATCTTATAAGAACACAAATAAATAGCTTTCATTAACCACCCGACAGTTAAACCCGACCTTGGTTCGGGGTAAAAAAAAATTGCAAGAATCGTTAAACCCGAACTTTTGTCGGGTGGTTAAATGCATTAACTTACCTGGTCCCCGCTGTGATCATCTGTTCTGTTCCAGCGTCGATCTCTAAAAAAAAATACTCACTTTCTCCCTGCAGCTCCTCCAGACACGTCCTCTATCTTGCTTCTTCTCCCGGCGAGTGCAGTGTCGATCTCCAGGGTTTCCCGGTGACGTTGCTGCATGCGTCGGTGCAGGCGGGAGGCGGGGTGGGAAATTCAAATCGCTTTGCATTGAACTCAATACAAAAAAGCTGTATTGAGTCCAATACAAAGAAATCCTTATATAATATATATATAATTGTATTATATATATATTATATAAGCTACTGTACAATTACATTACATTTAAAGTTTTTTTTATGTTTTATAAAAAATTTTTTATTAATAAACTTATAAAATTTTGGACATATTTCGGTGAGTTATGCGGTAATTTGGTGAATTATATTTTTGATTTATTTATGTATTCTTGTTTAAGCTGATTTTTGTGTCTTTTATTTAATTTTATTAAAAGTAATTTTTTTTTACATGATTGTGTGTTTCAAACATTTTTTATATTCACGATATCTACTAGAACCCTGTTTGGACATATTTCTGTAGGTTACAGGTCTACAATTTAAAAAAAAATTTCATAAAAAACAGTGTACCACTTTTGGTACAGAAATCTAGACCTCAGTGTAACGCTCAGGTGGTTAAGTGGCTGGCACATCCTTCCTTTATTATTAATAATGCAAATTGATCATTATTTAAAGGATATTGAATATGTTCAAATGTGTAAAAGATGGCTATTAAATATGTTCCTTTGGGTGAAACTAAAGCCTGGATCTGTTTGAAGATTTATGTAGCTGTATAAGGATTTCATATTTTTTGTGTTGATTGGTTGCGAATAGTGTAGTGACGGTATATATTTTGCATTAATAGTATCTTAGCCCAAACTAAGATACATTTCCACAGAAACAATGGGGCTGATAGTTAAAGCTCTCCAAGACTGGAACAGAAAGACTATCATGGGTGATCCAGCTAACCGGGAATTCTTAAAATCATTTGGTATTATTTGGAAAATGTTTTCAATCCCAGACTAGATCTATTCCTGTTTTGCTGGATCGCCCGATTCCCCCATTATAGTCTATCTTCTCCAGTTTTGGAGAGGTTTGATAAATTTGGACTAATGCGTGTAATTTCCTGTAGGCACTGGACTGTGTACAGGATCCCATGGTACCCTTGGGTCCTGGTAATGACGTATGGAGGTGCTGGCATTTAAACAACAACAGGTCTGTGCACTGATAAAACAGATGAAGCAATATTAAAAAAATAGACAATTTTTTAACTGTAACAGTAGTTAGGGCGTTATTAATACGTGACAAGTAAGGTCCTGTTTGGATCATATTCTAGAAGTGTGAAGTTCTCAGCAATGCATCATTACATTGTGGCACAATGATGGCAATCCCTTTTGGATTGGGTCCATAACACTCTGCACTCAAGGTGTGCCCTTAGTTTTACAGATTAAAATGGTACTGGGCATCTCTACTGGCAGCATTGGAGAGATGCCTATCTCCATATCATACTGCTGTATGACATTCCCTGTTGTATTAGATTGCATTACCCCCACCTAGCCACTGTGATTCATGCTGTTAACCTCTAAATCACTGCAGGACTCTCACACTTACCTCTTCCTTACTAAAGCACAGGCATCTCTCTCCTGAGCATGCAGGCAGTTCTGATGCTGGGCGTGCCTTTGTTTCCAAGCTTTATCAATTCCGTCCAATACGCTGGACAATCAGAAAATAGCCTCCTGACCAGCCCTGGCTATTTAGCTAGATCACAGACTGCACTCTGTGTTTGTGCAATGTGTTTCCATTGTGTCTAGCCCCTAGTTCTGTTGAGCTAGTTCCTGTTAACCTTGTGTCAGTGTTTCCTCTGTCCAGCTCCTAGGTTACCCCTTGTTTTCTAGTCTGTAGATTCCCAGCCAATTTCTCTGTGCTGTTCCAGTGTTCCTGTCTGTGGATTTTCCTGAGTCACCTGTACCTCCTGTTGCTTCCAGTGTCTCCTGTGTTCCCTGTGCTTGCACTGGCTCCTGTGTCACTAGTGTCTGTCTCTTGGTTCCATGGCAATTGACCCCTGGCGTGTGGACTAACCTCTCTTGCTTGCTGCCTACCTCGACCCCGGCTTTCCACGACTATCCTTCTGCTTTGTGATGTAGTAACCTGTTTTGCCCGCCTTGGTGTTCCTAAGGATCGCAACCAGGCTGTAACCAGCGGCGCAGCATACTCACTATCAGAGGCTCAGGAGAAAACCTGGTTACTGCTTAGATTCTGCGTCTTGGGGCTTCCCAGGGCTCACACCACCTCCGTGCAAGCCGAAGCACCCCCTAGTGGTCCTGTCTCTCTGTGAATGACAAGAACAAAATAATGATGCGAAATAAGCAAGAGACATCATAGAAGTGGAAAGGTCACAAACAAATAGCAACTGGAGCTCTTGAAGGAGCAAACATGTGACTTTCTATCAGCCAGTAAGGTCACTTTTGATATGGTATTGATATGGTCATTTTTCATATTGATATGGACTTTTGATATGATATGGATATGAACAATGCTATATTATCTTACAACATTACTTTATCTTACTTTACTATATTTAGGCTTTTTACATGAAATATTGGGTTTAGCGATGGTGGGGGGTTACATTTTTGTAAGCTTTGGCCTAATTAAGTAATTTGGAAATGTTTTATAGATTATATATTTATGATCTGGAGACATAATGAGTCAACACTACACTTTATACACTTCACTAATAATGATATGAAATTAAAACTGACATACTGTATGAATATATCGATATGTGCAGAGAAACAGGACTTTAACGGCATATATAAAACTCTTCAGTGTTATATATGCCGTTAAAGTTCCTTTTCTCTGCACATATCGATTTGGTCTATATTTGGGATGTGGCATATGGGCATTAAATGCAATATATTGAATGTTCGCCAACCAGTGAACCCTTTATTTATATGACATATGAATATGATATACATTGTATTACTCTTTTGGGTTTGATAATCTTTGAAGAAATTGTTGTCACCACTTGGTTTTAGCCCAATCTAAATCCTTTACAGTTTGAACACAAGAGAAATAAATCAAATAGGCGGGTAGATGGGGTAAGTAATGTGGCACAGATGGAAAGAAAGCCATTAGAATATTAAAGAAAAACAAGAACAACATTTATTTCATACCTATTGGTGATTGGTAATGGACTTTAATGTAAACCCATAAAGAATAACCTATGAAGGAATTGGGCTATACTTTTATGATCAATATAAATTGAAAAAACAAAAATAGTACAAAAAACTATAGGTTGAATCAAAAATTTTATTAGATTTACCAAGCATGACATTGAATAACGGGTGGGATTTTTTGCATGTGGCAGATGTTTTGAATGCTGTCATATGAGTAGAAATGCCAGGAAAAATAACCATATTCAATTCCAGGATCATAGAAACAGTTTATTAAAACATATCTACTTAACACCACTACAACAACACTACCCATAGTAAACTCAAAAACCCATGAGTGGGGTTCAATAGTCAATGCAGGCCTTTTATACAAATGTTTAGCCATAACAACATTATTGAAAACAAAAGTTAAACAATAAAACACATCTATGATAATAATCAACCATAAGTAATCAACCATAAATGAGTCACTGCTCCTTGTAGGTCCCAAATGCATTTTGTAGACACTGGGCCTGATTTATTAAACTTCTCCAAAGCTAGAGAGGATACACTTTCATCAGTGAAGCTGGGTGATCCAGCAAACCTGGAATGGTCCACCCTGCTACCCTTATTACCCTATTTTTTTTTTTTTTTTTGCTCAGGGACATTCTTTATCCTTATTTTGATAAGCTCTATTGCAATAATCTATGAATTAATTTTCAGTGAGTAGTTGTTTTATTGCACTACTACAGAGAGGCCTGCAGCAGGGAAATATGCAGAAGGCAGCATGACAGGGGGCTCGGACAGACACGAGGTAAGGGGGGTGGTTGGAAAGGGGTTAAGGCCAGTTACAAAGGAAAGGAAGGAGGGGGAGAAGGATGGGTCGGAAGTATAGGGGGAAGAGTGAGGAGAAGGTAAAAGGAGAGAGGAACGGAAGTGAGGCACATTTTTTGAAAAGAAGAAGTTGCCCACCCTCCCGCCCTTGTTATAGAGGGAGCGGAGGCGGTTGAGGTTTGGTGGTAGGTAAGAGTGCTGGGTAAAGTTTGGTTAGGGGGCACCCAAGGTGGTGGGGAACCCCCTTTTAAGTGGTAAAAGGTGGAGGCCCCTGAGTTGGTACTGTGCTGCTTAGGGGCCAGATTGGTATGGTGGTTTTGGAGAATATGGTGATAAGGTGGTGGCGGACTTTACCTTCCGGACCTGCAACCTAGTTGTTTGTTGGGAAAATGGCTTGAGCTAGAAGTTGTAAAGGTTGTTATTAAAGGGTTAATTTAAGAAAAGTAAAGCTGGTTATTTAAAGGTTGTTTATTGGGGTTTATTATTGTGTCTACTGTTGTTTGTTGTTTATTTGTTGTTTGTTTGTTGTTTGTTTATAATAGTATGTGTTAAATTATTATATTTATGCATAATAATAAGTTATAAGAATTGTTAATTGTTATTTTGTTAATAAACGGCTGCTTGCCAGCCATTTAAATGCAGAATGGTGTAGTGTGTTATTTTTGTAGGTTAAGAACAGAAGGAGAAGGTTGAAAAGGGGGGCTGGCAAGAAAGAAGGAGCACAAGTAGGTATGGGGGGGAATCCGATGGGGCAAAGGTACGAGCTACCCTAGTCATGGTCAATGAATGCATGAAAATCTTACATGGTGTAACTGGCATGCACCCACAGACTAGCCCCCACAGCACACTAACAGGTTAAAAATATTATATGCGGTAGGGCTCCGAACAACCAGGAGCCACAAAACTGTGTTGTAATTTTAAACATTGGTGAGCACTCTAGTTAGGCTGTTTTTTAGGGAGTGCCCTCTGTTGATTTACATTATATGTAGGAGTTAGAGGTGAGTAGAGCAGCACTCAGTAAGGCAAAGAACAGGACAACAATTAGCCATTGTATGGCTGCCTAAGGTTTAGTGCTACATGTGTAGACTTAACTAGGTTTTTTCCAAACATCACGTGTCAATTCACACTGAGTTTTGTATTTGGAAGTGTTTGAGAAGATTCTCAAAAAAAAAAAAATAGTCTCCAAATATTTATTGTGTTGTTCAGTCAGTAATTTCTTCACAGCAACAAGCTAATATGTTCTGTTGTATTTAACAGTCAGTCATTATAATGCTTTCTATTACTGGGCTATACATAGTATTAGACGTTTAATATGCATTTTACATTTCATTATGGTAAACTTTATCTTGTAACATACATGCAAACATGCATGCCTTACAAGAAGCATTCTTCTGTAGCTGTAGGAAAGACACAAACTGCATACAGGTAGTCCCCGAGTTAAGGACATCCAACATACAGACAACTCCTAGATATGAACAGGGCTTCCCTGCTCGTTCATGTACAGGACAGAGGCTTGATGGGGGGAGGAGGCGGTTCGCATGACTTGCAGAAGTCTTTTGCAGTTCTGCAAGCTCTTATAACTGTTTATTGACCAAGACAAACTCTGCAGTTGTTCTTTTTTGCATATCAAAGCACAGCATGCTTCAGAAGTTAATGAATGTCTAGGCTCCATAATTTTTGTTTTGCTGATTACCTCACAGTGAGGAATTTATACAGTAACTGACACCATGCTGCCTAATAATATGTTGAGACAAACATCTGTCCTAATTGCATTTATTAAAATAATTTACCTGTTCTGACCTAAATACAAATTCAACTAAAGAACAAACCTACAGTCCCTATCTCGTATGAAACCCAGGGACTACCTGTACCTAGAAATCACAACTTAAGAAAAGGATCAAACCCATGAAAGGCTAATGAAAAAAAAGATTTAAAAATTACTTATTCCTTTTTAAGAACACATCAAAACACACACAAAAAAATATTATTTTACAATTTTCCTTTTGGAGAGCAAATACTTCCTGACATCTTTTTGAGACAGGGCATGAAGGAATATATAACCTTCCTGATAATATAGACAGAGAAAAAAAAATAATCTCACAGGGTTCAAAGTAAACGTTAAAGAACATCTTGATTTTACATAAATTTTGAAAAGAATGTTCCAATATGTTAACATTGCCTTGGGCCGGCTACTGTTACAAAACTGGCCTGGCTTAAACATCTCAGTTCATTCAGTCACTCAGTCAGTTATATGAAAAATGAACACAAGTGAAAAAGTCTGTATTAATTACTGCAACCAAATTCGCTGAACTTTCAACACTGACCTTTATGGAACTGCCAATGGCTTATTAGGCTACATTAGTTGGACATTTACTTTTGTTTCCTCCGGATACAGTGACTTTTAAATGAGGTAGACCTTTTTACTTACTTTTTGTTTCCTTTTCAGTATTTTGTGAAAAAGCAATACATAGGGTACTTAGGTTTCTCAAACTCCATTTGTGAGGAAGTAGTTTAACCTCCCTGGTGGTATAAATAATAAGTACTTTTAAATGTAAAAATGGTACATTTAAAAATACTACCTCCCAGCTGCACGGTCCCACCCCCAAGCCCCTCCCTCGAACTCAGATGCCTGGTTCGCAGCGTTCACAGACTGGGGATGCAGATGCTGGCCGGGCATCTCCATGGGAAGAAGATGCCAGGCATCGCTGGAGGATGCCGCAGGCACTGCTGGAAGACACCGCAGGCACCGCTGTAAGATGCCGTGGGCACTGCTCTTCTTTGAACTCCCTGGCAATTCCACCCGGAGTGTGGCTGGGGGTTACAGCTTTTGGTATGGATAATTCACCCCGAGCCACACTCGGAATTACCACTATGGAGATTAAAAATGGAGAAGAGATTTTTTTCTAAAGAAAATTTGTCTATTAGAGATTTATTTTCTATGCACTGTTGCACTTTCCAGACTGCTATGTTTTTTGTCTTATTGAAAAAGCTTAATTGATGCCATGCTTTGCATCAGCTAGTACTATATATTATTGTTTCATGGCAATGTTAATTTTTGTAATGGATTTACTCTCTAGGCACCATTGACATAATTAAATGTTGCCTATTGCTTATTAATATGGCCCTACAAAATTAGTATTTAAATATAGGCTTATATGAACGTTTCATTGTTGATTTCCTAAACTGCTAACTAGCTTTTTGCAGCTGCAGTACATTTTGAAAATCTTTTTACTTCCCATTAAAAGTACTATTAATTAAGTGTGCTTTTCTGCTTTGGAGACTGTTGTATGCACGCCGGCAACACTCCATGTGATGAATACATCTTGCTTCTTCATGACCGGGGTACAGTATAAGAAGCCCTCGCTGCCCGACCAATCAATTCCTCCACCCCACAATACCACCTTTACCAATAAAACACTTACACTTTTGAGTTGGAAAAAATTGGCCACAGCAGCCCCTTTTATTAAGACCATGTTCCAATTTTTTAACAATATACAATTTAAAGGCCCAAGAAACCCTTCTTTTAAACATCAGATAAAACTGGAACAACTCTTCATTTAGGTCCATGAAAGTCACCAAACCTCCTTCATCCTCTTGCCGTTTCCGATCCACCGCCAGGCCCCCAGCCGCACATACACCGCCTCGGGGACAGTTAGCGGATCTCCCTCCTCAACTTCGCCACCACAACAACCAAGTGTCATGCAAGGCCCACCTTACTGTACCGAAACCCCAACCTTTTTTGTGTCCCTATCTCCCCTATATTTTTCCATTACCCCACCTCTAACTTCCATGGACCCAAAACAAAAACATGCCCCACCGGCTGCTATGACAATAACATCCCCCCTTTCTTAACATTAGGGAGGGAGGGTGGATGCGCTCAGTCACTGCAAATTTTAAAAATGCTGCCCCCCCACCCTTCGGGCCCCTTCTTTTAACTTTTCACCTTCTCCCACCCCCAAACCTTACCCTCCATTCCTACACCTCCATTTTTCCCGCACTTTTCCCCCCTTTCTTTTTTTTTTCTTTTTTTTTGCCTTGAACTTTTAACCCCGACGCTCAGCCTTCCCTACTCCCCCTGTCATGAGGCCAACTAATTCCTTGCATCAGGCCTGCTTTCTAGACACGGGCAGAGGACATAATGGACCATATTTGCTGGACCACTGGTTGAACAGGCAGCATCATGGTTCTGCTTTGCTAAGTGAAAGATGCACAGGGAATTTGGCTAAAAGGTATTTAAAGGGTTTTCCTGATGGGTTAAACTGGGTTTTATTATTTATCTTTAAACCCTACAAGCAATGTACAAAACATTTTGGGCTCTATTCATAAAACAAAGAATTCAACATTTCCTCAAATGTTCATAACGGGAATCAATTACTGACCTGGAAGATTCCCACAAGGGAATGTAAAATTCCTTGTTTTATAAATAGAGCCCTTTATGTTTGTAGTATACGGATGTACTGAGAACATCATAATGGCAGGATTACACAAAACAAAGCAGATACGTTCCTACTTAAAGTGGAAGCAAAGTAGGGAGGGGAAATTCTTTAAAAGCCAAAATAGTCAGGTGTCAAGAATATGTACCTTTGGCACATATTTGCAGATATTACATCATTATGGGTCCATAGGTAAAAATCTAAAACTGATGTGCCTTCTGCAATAAAATAAACATACCTGCCTGACTGCAGTCTTTTACTTTCATTCACCTGTCCCCACTTCATTGTGGACACGGTCATTTTTTTCTCTTCTCGCATGCTGATCTTTGGTCATCTCGGTTCATTCTAGGGCTCCCAGGATACCTTGCACATTCCTAGCTGCATACGCTAAGCTGTGCATGCACTGCTCAGTGCTTTTTAAAAGAAGACATTGAATAGGCAGGTAAGAGTGTTTTATTGCAGAGGAAAAATTGTCTCTTTCTGCAATAAAGCCATGTCTGATCTCCGATTTTCAAAATGAAACAATAGTTCTGCTTTAGGTTAGGTCAGTGACTCATTCAAGCCATCAACATACCAGGAACTAGCATTTTCAAAAGAATAGTTTTGTGATGGTTGCCTCCATAATCCCAAAGGTAATTCCTAAGTGCATGTTTGGTAATTTACAGGTCCTTATTCAGTAAAATATGTAATTATGAATGTTTAAATTCCAAGTTGTATTTCTAGCAGTTTTTTTGTTTGAAAGCAACCTTGAATTTTCCACTAATTCCATTTATCTTATCCTTTAGTTACAGAGACTTGCGACCAAAGCTGAATCTTAAAACATAACCTCACTCTAAAGTGCAGATCATTGCTTTATATCACTTAAAAAAATACCTTAAAATGTGAAGTTTTGGCTGGACAAAGACTAAACTTTTCAAGTACAATATGCCTTGAAAAAGAGAGTTTTCAGAAGTTTGTATTTCAGTAACATAAATTAGACATTGACCGGGACTAGTCAGAAGGAGTGCTGTATACGACCCTATCATTACATTCAACTTGTTTTGCAATTATGCAGTTTTACCTTAGCCTAAGAGAGGCGTGCACTCCAGAGTCTCTTGTGAAAAGAAAATCAATTTGGTCATTTGTGAATTTCCCGTGCACTCACTTTATATCGGTTTAACATTCTCTAGACTAAAGAGGCAAAAGATCAACAGACAAAAAAATGGCTCAGTGCAGTACAATAGGTCTATGAAAAATCATATTCGATAATGTGGCAAAGGTCAGCAAGATATGTAGTTAAGAAGTGCAAAATGTTCCCTTTTATTATCCTAGATATAAAATGTACACCATACTCTTTTGTTATAACATCTATACAACTTCCCAAATGCTATACAACAATAGCTCCTTAAGAATTTTATTTCTTCAACAGAAAAAACCTATATATATAGTTTAAATCTATTTACATGTTTTTGTAGCATGGTCAGTGGTGGTTTAGGCATATGCCTTGACAACCATTCTGCTGTTTACACCAGTTAATAGAGTTTAGTTCAGATAAATGCAATAATGCAGAAACAACACTTTTATCCTGTACATACAGTTTAGATAGCAGTGGAGGAACCGTGTCTACAGATTACAGTGTAAGTTTCAAAATCACTAAGTGTTCAGCAATGTTAATATGTCAAGCATCCTTAGCAACTAATCATAACCTAGTCTCAGTATTTTAATGACAGAATTCTATAAGATTCTGAATGTATTACAGCTGTGAGACTGCTGATTTTAAGGACAGCATTTTTTAATTCTGGGTATTTCAAAGGATCTGAGGAAGCTTACATAGATTCTATGGAATTGATCTATATTATCCAGTTTGGTAAGAGGAAACCAGTTCAAATTAACCAGATAAGTGGGATGGGAATGGCTATATGATCTTTGTTTAATTCCTCAGTATAACTCCTGGTATAACTGCTAGGAAGGTAGTGGAAGGCCTGCATGGATGAAGTGAGAGTGGTAATTGTAGAAGGTGGGGGTTAGCTCGGAGATAGAAGAGGGAGGGAAGGTGACGTAGAGGTAGGGTGGAGGAAAAAGGTTAAAAAGACAGGTAATTGAGAAGGAGGGATCATTCAGTGAAAGGGACAGAGTTTTTCCCAACCTCCCTCCATTTTTTGGTTTAGGGTCAGGTGAGTGTGCTGCGGTGAGGTCCCCAAAGGTAGTTGGTTTGGGTAGTGGTTTCAGTGGGGGTGGGAGATCTGCCTTGTGTGTGGATTCTCCAAAAGGTTGTGCTTGAAGGTGTGGAATCTCGAAAAGGTTGTGCTTGAAGGTGTGGAATCTCGAAAAGGTTGTGCTTGAAGGTGTGGAATCTCGAAAAGGTTGTGCTTGAAGGTGTGGAATCTCGAAAAGGTTGTAGTGGTTTTGGGATGGGACTGTGATTTGTGGTGATATTGTTCCCGAGCTTGGTCTAATGAGGCTTGTAGCATACTTGGGCATACATACAACCCAAGGGCGTTAATGGGAGGGGGAGAACTTGTAACTTGGGGACTGGTAACCATAGGATACAGTTTGGGAAAATGTTAACTGTGGTTGGGTTATGGTTATTATTAGGTCCTATTTTGTTTGTTTTTGGGGATTTTTGTTTTTGTGTAATAAAAGGCTGGATTCTTTTCAAAAAAATTTGTAAGAAATACAATTACACCGGATGTATATATGGTTAGTAATCCTAAAGTTAATAGTGTGGTATTGGAGTCAGAACGGTTTTTCGTTCTACTGAGGTTCAGTGGTTGGTTGCTGACAGGCTGTCCTTATACCTAACTACCAATCTAACTGAAAGGGGTCTTTATCCATCTTCTCACTTCACAATTCATGTCAATTCCTATCAAGAAAATTACACCACTGAACCTCAGTAGAACGAATACCTGTTCTGACTCCAATACCACACAGAAACAGGACCCCACTGGGAGGGCGCACTGGCCAGAGCCATGTACTATGCCCCCTGTACGGATTGCAGGCTCAGGAAAGTGGGCGGGTTCTGGCATCCTTACGTTAGTATAGGGGAAGTGTGGGTGACACACAGCTCCCCATGCATGCGCAGTCCGGAGCTGGTAAATTTAGTGGTCCGTGGTTCCGAAAAGGTAGGCCATCACTGTTCTAAGGTATCTTTCCTTCCAACACTCTGGGTTGTGGGCAGTGGAGAAAATCAGTTTACTATAAAATTGCATATTTTTGTGTAATAGGCAAACATTTTGATAAACTTATATTTAAGTTTTTTTTTTTAAGCCCTTTTCAACACATGAAACATGGGTAGCCAGTAAAAGGAGGAAGGGACAAGTGTGCCCTCCATGGCCTCTCCCCCTTTACCAGGCTACTGTAAAGGAGCTTTACTGGCTAGGAAAAAGAAGGAGGCAGCCTCCCCTCTCCTGGACATACCATACCCACATAGCAAACCCCTCACACTGCTGACATGATTTACATGGGAAATTATTACATAGGTACAGTGTTTATTGGTAGCCCTATATAAAAACGATTACTTAACGAGTACCCACTTCAGGTGCAACTTTAAAATTTCTCTGGTGTTCAGTTTTTTATTTTTTAAACATCTTTTTATTGGAGTTTTCATATATAAACCGTAAAAAACATAAATAACATTACAAAAACCATAACCAAAATTATACATAAGAACAAAATCAAAGACAAAAATAAAAGTAAATAAATATATAAAGAGAGCATAGTATATACTAGAATGGAATATGCACTTAAAATAAAACAACAAATCCAGAACAGAAGAGGACTAAAAATTAAAATTAAAGCTAAATAAACAGTACCTTGCACCAAACCATTTTGTACCCATCTGTCTAGTGGTTAATATGACCACCTAAATGATGCAGTCAGTTATATATATTCAGAGTATACCAAGCAGAGCATTGGAAAGGTGTCAGAATCTGCCTCTGGGTTGCTTCTGGGAAGGAATTAAGAATAAAGGAATACCATTTTTCAAAAAATCGATTAACATGCCTATCGTTGTTTCCTTCAGCATCCAGGGCTTCACTGTGGAATACAGTTCCCAGAGCAGATTTTAGTACTTCAATTTTAGTAAGAAGTGAATCAAGCCATCCCAGGAGCAGCGCACATCTTGCAGCCAAAAGACAGACCGATATCCACTTTCTCCTACCTCTGCCTGGTATTGCCTCTACCAAATCCTCCCAACAACCAAATAAACACATACTGGGGCATGCAGGAACAAAATATTTGGTAACCTCATAGACATGTTGTAGTACTATCTGTCAATATCTTTGAAACAGCGGACATAACCATAGAGGATGAACCAGGGTGGCAGATGGAATAGTACATTTAGGACAAATAAAATTCAAATTGGCAGTTTGCATCCCTTCAGTGGTTCTAAAAACCTTGTATGCCCGATGAATGATTTTAAATTGCGTTTCCCTTCATACTTCATTTACCATTGCTGTAAAGACCGTTTGATATCCCTGAATAACAGTAGGAACAATTTCATCCATGGGGGAGGGTAAGAGCAACAAATTATCATGACGATTGTATCGCAATGCCCCCTGAACATCTGATACTATAGATTTGGTACAGTTGGTTACCTGTAAATAGTACAAGGGGTGTGGTAGAAGTGTCGGAGATAACAGTTTAGCCTGTTATACCCTGTAAGTCACTGGATGCCCCATCCATTGATTAAACAAATCACCTATTGTCATCACTTGTTTGCGTCTCCACTTTTTAAATATAGGGTGAGCATACCCCTGTGGAATCATATGGTTTCTGTAGATAGGCAAGTACCTAGGAAGACTGAATGATACTTTCATTTTCTTCCTCACCACCTTCCAAGAAAAAAAGTTATTGTTTAGAGTTGTGGGAAGTGTTAACAGCAAACTGTGGAGTAGGGCCTTAAGGTCCCAGGGGTGAGTCAGTGCCTGTTTCAGCCTATAGTTTGAGAAAAATAAAAATAAAAATAAAAAAAAAAAGTACCCTTAGGCCAGTCAATTATATGTCTCATCAAAAAAGTGTTAGCTTGACAAATGGTAGGCAAATAGCAGGACTGGATGCTGCATCAGGGTTTTATTGAAAAAAAAACAACAAAATTATCCCAACAGGATAGCTTAATGTCAGCCGGTTAAGGATCACACATATAAGCACTTATCTTCAGCTGTCCAGTGTTCTATAACAATCCATATTCAAATAGGCAGAAAAAACCAGAGTCACCTTGTGCAGAGTCTTGTCCGTCTCTCTCTCCCTCTCTGGAACACGGTGGAGAGGAATGTTCTCAAGTCCTCTCCATTAAAGTCTTTTCCTCCCTCTGCTCCCTGGCAGCCATTCCCTTTTTACTCCCTCTGGGAGCTGCACCTGGACTCCTCTCCAGCAGTGGGGAAATCCTGGGATTGCCTGCTGAAACAGCCACATTGCAATCCCTGGATTTACAGCACTGAGATCAGCAACGTGCATGGCACATATCTGCCCACTAGTACCTTTCTTGCTGGTTGCTTACACAAGCTAGAATACAGGTGCTTATGTTGGCAAAATTAACTCTTCCTGCTGATTTAGGTAGATAGAGCTTCTGTAATGAGATGTGTGCACGAGCGCCATGCCATATAATAAAGCTAATTATTAAGCTGTTTCATATCTTGCCTCTGTAACAACAGTGGTATGGTTTCTAAAGGATATAGAAGTTTGGAGAAGGACATTATTTTAATCAAATTTATCCGTCCAAAAAGCGAAAGCGGTAGATTTTGCCACATCTCCAGTTCCTGCTGAATTTTTGTTATTAAGGGTGGATAATTTAACACAAAAAATGGATGAGGGGGGTTTACCTATCTGTATACCTAAATAAGTAATGTGGTTCTTGGCAATTAGGAAAGAGGAACTAAAATCCCAAGCAGTCTTTCTGTGGTTGGTGACGGGGAGAATCACACTTTTATCGACATTTATCTTGAGGCCAGAGCAGGATTCAAATTTGGTAAATGTATGTTGGATTCAAATTTGGTAAATGTATGTTGGATAAATGAAAGGTCCTATCTGAGGAAAAAAGAAGGATGTCGCCTGCATTATTTCCATATTTGGGAAGCTGTAACCCGTGGAACCCCGGAGATGTTCAAAAAAACGAACAAGCAGCTCAATCGCTAGTTTTAAGAGCAGTGGTGAACGTGGACAACCCTGCCTAGTACCCCTCTCCAATCGTATACTTTTAGATAGAAACCCTGGGGTATGAACTTTTGCACACAGTAAACTGTACAAAGCCAATACCAAGGAAAAATAGGGTTTCTGAAAACCTATTTGCTTGAGAACTGAAAAAAGCCAGGTGACATCCACACTGTCAAATGCCTTTTCAGCATGTATACTAATTATGGCAACTTCTTTGTCTGGATGCCACCAAGCAAAGTCCAGAGCCACCAGCACCCTAGGAATATTGCTCACTGCTGAATGTGCACAAACGAAACCCACCTGAGATGGAGAAATCAATCGTGGTAGGATAGAGGCTAGCCTATTGGTCAAAATCTTTGACAAAATCTTTGCATCTAGATTGATTAATTAAATTATTTTGATTAATGAGAAATGGAACGGTAAAATTCAGGGCGCCTAGGGTCCCTGCCTTTTTTAGGAAGCACTTTGATATACGACTCCATACATTAGTTAATGTAGGTACCCTGTTCCCACATAAATTGGTAAAGACTGTGCTGGTAGCAAAGATGTTCTTTGTGACTGGTAAAGAAGTCACCAAGAACATCTTTGCTCTTTATCCTATAAAATTCAGCTGTATAGCCATCTGGACCCGGTGACTTGTCATTACTCAATCCCTTAATGGTAGACAATATCTCCTGGTCCATGATTGGTGTATTTTATAAAACTGAGGTCTGCTGCGTAAGTGTGGACAAGAAGATAGTGTTGAAAAGTGATGAATCAAAAATAGTTTTTCCCCTTTTTTTGCCATATAGTCTAGTATAAAAGTCTGCTAGTTGGGAATTAATTTGTGCCGGATCTGTCACTAATGCCTCAGTGGAAGACAGTAATGATAAAATACCTTGATTGATATATGGTGGACGCACAAGGTTTGCTAGCATCTACCAGCTTTGTTTCCAAATGTGTGGAAATGTGATCTGGTGTACCTCTTGCTTGCATTGCTCATATCTCTCTAACCCGTCAACAAATTCTTTCTTAGCCTCTAACCAAGCCTCTTTGGGATGGGGAGTTTGTGAGAGTTTGTTATGCCTGACATAGTTTATGCAGTGCCCGAAAATAGTTGGTATTGAGGTGTTTTTTCCTTTTGTTGACATACTGGAGAATACAACCACATATGTACACCTTCCCAGTTTCTGAGAAGAATCTCGGATCATCCCTGTGCTCACCATTTGGAGTCGGATCCTTAGAGATCCAATGTGCTAGATGCCTATAAAAAGATACTTTGGGCGCGTTGAGTGTCTATACATTATGAATTGAAACAATTTTATTAGCAAATTCAAAAGTGGCTCTGAAGATTCTCCCTTCCCTATCTGATTGAGAGGAAATGACCTTGGCTTGTAGGTTTTTGTGAAGCAGCAAGAGTACACACGCTTTTCGGCTCACTGCTGGAGACCCCTGAACCGTTCCCAGCCATTGTTTGCGCATCCTGGAGAAATCCTGGAGCAGAGCTATATCCCCTCTGAGCTTCTTTAAATGGCACAATATCGCCATATGCTTGTTAGGGGATCTCAACCCCTATATATTGGTGTTCAGTTTTAACACTTGCATATTTTTTATACCAATTTTATAATAGTTTTTTCTTTCTAAATTTAAAAGCCTGCTTTAACAAACCTGTTTTTATTTCACTTGTGGGGAATTTGTATTTGCAGACCATAATCAAATCACTAATTGAACAATCTACAACATCAACATTTCTTTATAGGTACAAATTGCTACAGGCTGGATTTATCCTGTGCTAAACCAATTACAAAGGAAGGTGGAATTCCATGGCTGAAAACCTTATTAAAATGTCTTCTTATTAGGAAGCTAGCTTAGTAGTAAACACAGATTTCATTAAAATATCCTGCTAGACTAAAACTGCCCTTTTCCATTTGGAATATTTCCAATTTTAAATAGTGACTTTGCATCTGTTTTAGTAACATTCCTATGTGTGGTTCATGCAGACTAATTTCTAAAGGTTTACATAAAAAAGACAAATCTCTATTACTAATAAATTACTTTTGAAACAACTGGGTAGACCAATGTATTTCTAACTGTAAAGCTAAAAAAGCATATCTTAGTAATATATGAACAATACATACCATATAATATTAAAAATACCACTAAAATTCTGATTTGACTTAAAATACAGACGTTCACAGCAGATGCATTAAGTTACATTGCCTTCACTGTCCTGTCTTCTACCCTCGACAAATTTTTACTGCCATCTCAATCCCAGGTTGATATAAAAGAAAACATGAATCATTAGACTTAAGCCGCGTACACACGTGCAATTTTTGTCATTAGAAAGGATCTTTCACGATCCTTTCCAACGACAAAGGACTACACGATGCATGAACGGTGCTGTACATACAGCACCGTTCATGTTCTATGGAGAGGGGAGGGGGAGAGCGACGGAGCGGCACCCTGCTGCGCGCTCTCCCCCTCCCTTTCATTAGGATCGGTTGTCGTCCATCATCCGTGGATCCCCCAGGACGGTTGTTCAGACGATGGACGACACCGACTGTACACACGGCAGATTTTCACCCGATATCTGGCCGATGCCGATTATTGGGCGATAAAAATCTGACGTGTGTACGCAGCTTTAGACACCTTTTTTCATTGCTCAATGGTCAAGTTCTGATACCCACTTGCCCATTTCAAAAGCTTTCACTGGTGGACAGGGGCCTTAATGGACACTCTGATTGGTCTACTGCTATGTACCTCTTTGTGCACTGGTGTAAGGCACTGTGTGGATATCTTTCTCTAATTGCAAGTAGAATTGCTTAGGCTTTTAGTAATTTGTGCTACAACACCTCCCTTCTATACCCTGCACACTAAATAAGCCTTAAGTGCCCATGATCTGTTTTATATTCACATGATGTCCCTATTTGGGCACCACATTTGGCAGGTATTAACCACTGCATACCATGAAAACCCCACAAGGCCATATGATTTTTAAATGCTCTAACTCAATTATCTAGCCTTAGATTTGGTCCTTATCAAGGACACTCATATCCTTACACTCGCCCACTTTTTTCCTGCTTCCATGAACTACTTTCTAGAATGCTTGCTGCCAAAATTATTAAATCTTGACAGGTGACAAAAGAAAATGATAAAGGTTTATTTGCTTCACTGGTCATTGATTTAAATGCATTGGCTTAGTTGTGTATATCCTGCCTACAAATGTACATGTCATATTCCCTCTATATTTGATATAAATTATGATTATTAGTAATTGGGAGCAGCATGTTAACAGGGAAGAAAGTAAAGGAAAATATTAAAGAGAACCATAGAGAGAAAAGAGTAGAGAAAGGCCTTCCATTGCCCTCACTTCCTCTATTGGTGACAAATTTGCATCTAAGAGGAAATGAGAGGAAATCTCCTTGGCAGTGGAGCTAACCATTTCCCTATCCAAAATAAAAAGATCCAGAAAGTGACATTTGAAATATTTAAAAAAGGGAAAAAATATTATCAGGATGACTTGTATGGGAAATTTTTTCTTAAGGAAAGGTTTCATTAGATATGATATTTGCCAAGCCTAAAATTTGATATTCAAAGGGAAAGGAGGAAAGAGAGAGATAAGCTTTTAAGGCATATGTGTAAAATGTTTTGGTGTTTAAAATATATATAATGGAATCTCGGTAGTCCTATTGCCAACATAACACTCCTAGTCTATATGCACAAATGAAACCTAACAAAAGGTATTATCAAAGCAAGTATATATGTATCTCAAAGTATTGAGCTTATCTCATGACCCGACGTGTTTCCCCAAATTGGCTTTTTCAGGGCATTATTGAGATTATAGTAGTAGATCCATTGAAAGTAAATACTAGGTATGAGCGAACAAGATTTTTAAGCTCAATCTCGCGGCTATTTGGACCTTTCTCGCTTACCGAACATGTAATCAAGAATGGCCTTGTGATTCGCCGTGAGGTCGTGTTCGCAGGCGTACTGAACTCATATGACCTCTCAATAGAAATTCTCCATTGAGAGGTCATATGAGTTCAGTAGTACGCCGTGGTCACAGCTGATTGGAGGCACGTGCCTGCAATCAGCTGTGACCGCAGGTTCCCAAGGTCCAAGTTCCCACGCCATGGATACCTAGACCGTGGATTCACAAAATCCGGTTGCCAAAATTTTGTGGACCCGTCGGAAGTTCGAGGAAAATTTTGCAAAACTGTCAGAGGCATTCTCGCTCATCCCTAGCAAATACTAATCGATACATAAAAAGGAAACAAGTACATGTAAGTATAGTGTAATAACCCATGTATCAAAACAATACAGTACAGATTGAAAAAGTATATATGATAAATCATAAATTACTTGCACAATAGTTTTGTGATGCTTAAAAACAAAGGTAAAGCATATTAAGGAAATATCCACATTGGAGTACCCCTGAATCCCTTTTAGGAATAGAAGGTTAACAATTAGAATGGTGATAATACAGTGTAGAGTGAGGTGTACGGTGTGATTTTTGTACTTACTTGAGACGTTAATAGTTAATAATGAAGATGTTTAGTACTGGTACTTGATATATATTGATTTTTTTATCCCAGGAATATTAAGAGGATATGGCTGGAATGTAAGAGGAATTTAATCAAATGGTAATATAAGGATAACTGTTCTAGTTAATTAGAACATTTTGGGTGGTGTATTTACACATTTTAATGCATCTACTACTATGATCTCATGATCTCAATTATCCCCTGAAGAAGCCAATTTAGCAAAACGCGTCGGGTCATTAGATAAGCTTAATACTTTGAGATACATATATACTTGCTTTGATAATACCTTTTGTTATGTTGCATTTGTACATACAGACTAGGAGTGTTATGTTGGGGATAGGACTACCTAGATTATATAATAAACACCAATACATTTTTCAAATATGCCTTAAAAGCCTATCTGTCTATTTGCTCCTTTCCTTTAAAATATTTACTTGAAATATTTAAATAGAATGCAGTATTTCAGATCTCGCAAAATAAAAGTGGCTGCTCATAAGGGGAAAAGTGTACTAGAACAATTTCATTTTAGATTGACTTAGTTTGTCACTGTAAAATATATCATTTAAACATTTTTTTAATTTATTTTTGTTTAACTTGCAACAGTTTTTCATTTATTAGTATGCTATTGCTTTGATCTACAGTTGTTTCTCTAACAAATTTGGCAGTATCCATTTGTAGCACCCTGCAGATGTTTTTAACTGTTTGAAGACAAGTTGAGCACTTTATTTTCATGCTACTATCGAATTATTCAATTCAATATGCCTAGGAACATATCCAGAAATGAAAATTGTTGTGCCCAGTTTAAAACAAGAAGGGATATATGGTGTACAGGATAGAGAAGGAGAATGGAAAACTGTGTAGTGGGAAAAGGCAAACTGATCTGAATGTGTGCAGAAGATTGTTCACGGATCATAAAAGATCGAAGCCTAGCAGATAAACAGCTAAGCTATCTGCAGATTCATGGTAAGGATAAATGTCATGCTCATTCAATTTATATATGACTGTTGTCTTTCTCAGTCAATGGCTGGGATTTATTGGTTTCCAACAATGCAGACATCTTTACTTCCAATAAAAAATGTAGGAAAATGGTTCTGCCAGTGGTTTAAGGGCACAGTAATAGTATCAACTGTTGTGTTCTGGTTTCCTCAGATACCACATTGGACTAAAGATCCTGAGACTGATACTACTAATATTGCGGCTGCAGGACTAATTTATCTGAATTTTTATGTTACAACTGCCAACAGTCAGTCACTTCATTGCAAGTGCATGCAGCTACTGTATTGTTTTGGTGGCCAGTTTTACCTTTGTTTGGGCTGGGGAGCCACTGAGTTGCTGGTGGACCCAAATAGTTCATACTGTGCTTCCCTGTATTACACCAGAACTTATCCAGAAGTATTGCCTTCTTTCCTATAAATAGTTGGTAACATAGTTACATAGTTACATAGTAGGTCAGGTTGAAAAAAGACAAGTCAAGTTCAACCACTAGGGAAATAAACATATCCCAGATTTAAACCTATAGACAGTTGGTCCAGAGGAAGGCAAAAAAAACCCTGTGTCAATTTGCTTCAACAGGGGAAAACAATACCTTCCTGATTCCATGAGGCAATCGGATGTTCCCTGGATCAACAGTCACTGTTATTTTTACTTTATCCTCCCTGTCAGTCCAATTATGTCAGTATTCTTATGCCAAAAGCAGTACATTGTTTTGTGATGGTGTTTGGTGGTCTTGACAATAGATTCAGAAACTTTCCAAATTAAGTCAGAATGATTCACAAGCCTGTCACTTTTTTGCTTGTAGAGAATGTAGGCATTCCACAAACATTGCTCAACAAGATGCCTGAAAATCTTTTTATTGTTTCCTCATCGCTGGGTGGAATTTCATTGCTTGATAAGCTCTATCGACACCTCACATGGTGTTATTGTAGTCAATCACAACTTGTGGCTTCATTATTTCTCTCCCACCTTTTGTGCGTACCATAACCGTGGAGGCAATATAGACTGTACTCATTAGGCACACATTTTTTTTGTTATGCCATCGCAGGGCCATCAATTTGCCTTTCTGCCAGGCAACCATTTCTCCGGTCTTCAGCTTCCTTTTTGTAAACATTGATGGCATGTTGTGCCGGTTAGCCCTAACGGTTCCATACGCATCTGTTCTGTGTTGCAGAAGAAACTCATAAAGTTCAGGAGAAGTTTAAAAGCTGTCGGTTGTAACACAATAGCCCTGATTTAGCAATAGCTCAATGAGTGAGATGAACAGAAGATGTTGCCATTTCATAGTTGCTGTATTTTGGGTTGAATTTTGTCCCTTTTCCAGTTTATAGGACTGAATTCCATATGTAGCCAGTTGATGATTCGCACAGCATGTAGGATTTCACGACAAATCGTGCTCTCTTTGACACAATGTGTTGTACCCAGCTGAGCCTTACCTTGTAGGCTATTAGATTTTCATCTTTGCTGGTGTCTTTTTCTGGCACATTGGTCTGTTGGAAATTTTTAAGAATCATTTGAGATACTTCCCACATTTTTTTGAGTTTTGGTGCAGGAGGGGTAGTTTCATCAAACTCTTCATTGTTGGCAAAATGTTGATACTTTATGATCAGGGTAAATCTGTACTCTGGCATGACTGTGGCAAAGAATACAGTGGCAAGTAATTTATTGGTAGACCAATACTACTTCTCCAGGGGTTTGCCCACCACTCCCTGAAGTATCACTAAGCCCAAAAATAGCCAAATTTCATCTTTGGTCACTTGTTCCCACTTTCTGCCTCTTGCAAACCTTAAGTGGGGAGCAGCTAATTGTTGTGCAGTGTACCTGTTTGTCTCAGCAATTAATTTTTCAATAACCTTATCGGTCAGAAACAATTGCAGGTATGCCAAGGGGTCGTTCCATTCAGCATCAATTTTCACACCAGGTGCGCCAGTAAATGGAAATCTTGGGGGCGCTGTCTGACTTGCATCAAGGTCAATAGAGCACCAAGTGTGCACATTACTGACCTCAAGTGCAGATTCGTCACTGAGTTCACTTTCACTGTCAGCTTTTGCGCTGGTGAGGTGCCATTTGGATACCATAGATGTGATCAAGTATCCAGTAAGCAGTCAGGAACATTCAAGCTCAGAGATGAGTGTTCAAATGATAAATAATGTCAGCAAAAAGTCAAGCAAAGGTCAGATCAGGGTCAGAGCTAATGGTGGACAAACTGTAAATTATGGCACTGGACAAAGCTGTTTTATGCACTAATAGTTATACTTTTACTTTTTTTATTTAATATATTTAACTGTGATCAAGCATTTAAAAGCAGATTACAATGTAATCTGCTTTTAAATTACCGGCCGGCCATGTCTCCCTAGCGTACCAACGCTTCACGCATCACACCGAGGATGTGATGCAGAAGCCGGCAGGGGATCACTGAGGATGCTGCTGGTTCGAGGGGCGCAGGTAGGAGTTTTTTTTTCCTACCCCGAGGGTGACTCGGGGGTTACTGCTTTTTGCATGTAAAATTCACCCCGAGTCACACTCGGGATTATCGCCAGGGGGGCTTCTTTTCCTCCAGACGCAAAGAGTGCCCTCTTGTTCTTTGTAATGATCGCAAAGTGAATAAATGGGAAGAGAGTTCTCTATTTGGACCATTTATATATTTATACAGGGTAATCATATCCCCCTTAAACGTCTCTTCTTAAGGGAGAATAGGTTCAGTTCAGCTAATCTCTCCTCCTAGCTGAGCTCCTCCATTCCTTTTATTAGTTTAGTTCCCCTTCTCTGCACTCTCTCCAATTCCACAATATCCTTTTTATGAACTGGTGCCCAAAACTGGACTGCATATTCCAGATGTAGTCTGACCAATGCTTTGTACAGGGGCAGGATAAAGTCTTCATTTCTGCAGTCTATTTCTCTTTTGATACAAGAAAGTATTTTGCTAGCTTTAGATATTGCAGCTTGGCATTGCATGTTGTTATTAAGTCTATGATCTACCAGAACCCCAAGATCCTTTTCTGACTCCCCCAACTGTATTACTCTTAGAAAGTTTGAAGCTTAGAAGTATGTAAATTAAATGTCATTTGCTACTTGGCTGCCCAATCAAACAGTACATCCAGGTCTGCTTGTAGATTATAGACTTCCTGTATGGACTTAATTCCATTACATAGTTTGGTTTCATCTGCAAACACAGAAATGGTACTTTTAATCCCAAACTCTATATCAATTACAATGATGTTAAACAGTAAAGGTTTGCTGCTATTCCACTGTCTACCTGTTTTCTTACTTCCTTATAAAAGGTGAGTAAATTTGTTCAACAACTTCGGTCTTTCTTGATACCATGCTGACTATCACTTAGAATATTATTTCTAGCAGAAAATCCTCTATGTGGTTCTTTATCAAACTCTCTAGGACCTTTCCAACTATGCACGCTAAACTAGCCGTCCTTAGTTATCTGGTAATGACTTTGCTCTCTATTTGAAGATAGGAACCACATTGGCCTTACGCCAATCTATCGGTACCATGCCAGTGATTAAAGAGTCTCTTAAAATTAGAAATAATGGCTTTGAAATAACAGAGCACAGCTCTTTGGGGACACGTGGATGTAATCCACCAGGTCCTGGTGCTTTGTCCACCCTAATTTTGCCCAATTGTTTCTCAATCATATCGATTCTGAGCCATTGTGACTCTTTTTAGTCAGTGATATTGCTATTATGAATTTGAACTTGAGCTCTGCCATTTTCCTTTGTATACCCAGGGCTAAAAAAAAGTGTTCAGTAAATCCGCCTTTTCTTTATCCCCAGTTACCAACCCAGGGACATCCTTAAAGGGGCATACATGCTCAGATCTGATCTTTTTGCTAATAATATATTTAAAAAAAAGTTTGAGTTTTCCTTACTTTCCTTTCTTTTTCCTTCCTGTCTTTCATTTTGAAGTTACATTTTTTCCTTCCTGTCTTTCATTTTATCTCCTTTTTACATCTTTTGTTATATTCAAACAATGAAGGTGATCCTTCATGTTTATATTTTGGAGTGGCCTTTTCTGGTTCTTTATGGCTTTTTTAACATCAGCTGTGAGACACATTTTAATTTTTAACCTTTTAAACCTATGACCCATTGGAATATATTTTTCAGTGTGCTTGTGTACAGACTTGAAACATTCCCATTTCTGTTCTGTGTTCTTTAAGGACAATATTGTCTCCCAGTCAAAGTCACAGAGAGCCTCCCTTATTATTGGAAAATTTGCTCTTTTAAAATTAAATGTTTTTATCTTTCCGGTTTACAGCGTACATTAAATGAAATCATATTATGGTCACTGCTCCCCAGATTCTCTTTTATATGCACATTGGTTATAAGCTCTGCATTGTTAGAAAGAACTAGGTCCAACAGAGTATCATTTCTATTTGGGGCTTCTATAAACTGTACCATAAAATTATCTTGTATTAAATTAATAAATTTTCTTCCTTTTGCTGTTCCTGTAGTGTTATTACTCCAGTCAAGTCTTGGTAGTTGAAATCTCCCATGATTAAAACCTTTCCAGTTTTTGCTGCTTTTTCCATCTGTGCTAGTAGTTGATTCTGTATATCTTTCTTAGCACTGGGGGGGTCTATAGCAGACTCCAATAATGAGCTGTGTGTTATTCAACCCCACATTCAACTCCACCTATAATGAGTCAACTTCATCACTTGGTTGGACAACTTTTTAAAAAAAAAGGATCATTCTGTTGTGTCTTGGGAGCAAAGCCCAGTTTATAGGTTAACTTATCAGTTGTTATAATTTGAACAAAGAAGCAGATCAACATTTACCTAAAATTTGTAAAGGTTGTCCCCCAATCTTGCTGAGGTACAGACAGTTGTTAAAATACTATAGATGTGGGGTACATTCCTGAGAGATGGAGAGGTTGTTATGGGCTAGTTGGCAGCAAAACTATTTTAGCTAACCTGGTATTTAGTTTTTTTGCACTAAATTGCTACATTATTGAAGTATTGAAAGCACTTTTTTTGTGCCTGTTGACTTGTCAAAGTCAACACCCAAGGGTACACTACCTCTAAACATTTACACTTTTATTTATTTACATTTAACTGATTCAGGACAAACCTATTGCTCGGTCGATGCTTGTAGCTCAGAAAGAAAAAAAGTGTAACAGGAATGGAAAGGGAAGGAAAAAAAAAGAAAGAAAGAAATGTGTGTGTGGTCCCTCACAATATTCAAACTAGACCTTTCTCTCCTGACTGGCACCCCCACTTATCCGTACCAGACCTTATGCCTTCCCCCAAGAATGGAAATTGGGAGACATAGCTGAGGGATAGGGCATCTTTTTTCCTTTACAATCTGTCCCATGAATAGTTGTGGAGGTTTTAAAGGGGGACCCCAGATATCTCCCCCCTTACATATGGAAATTTATACAGGGGGCATCTTGCCCATAGTGTGCACCACCACCACAACATCCTTCCCGTCCAGCTATCTCATCTTTCTACAATGAATGTATATAAGCCTTCTCTTGAGACACACTTTCCATGAACTATAGGCTCTGCTTATTTTGGAAGACAGTGGATTCACATTGCATATTTAGAACATTGAAAGGAAATGAACCTACTGGGGAGCAGACAGCAAAAATAACCTGATCGAAAGTTTTGACCTCAAATTTACTTTAAGAATATAAAATGTTTGTAGTTATTGTAGATTAATATGTGACTTTCAACATAGTATGCACATTTTTTAAATATCAAAAAAGTATTGCTAGTTTAAAGTCTTTCCTTTTTCCTAGGACTTTACCTTTTGTGTGCAAGGTGAAAGCTTAAGTACAGAGATGTTCACACAGGCAGCCAAGCATGCTGCTCTATATTGTACCTATGCTCCTGATGGCTTTTTTTAGGCTTGTGCTATTCAAACAGTAAATTTACTATCTATTCACAAGTTGCCATGTCATTCCAAAACAGAGTAATGCAAGGCTGAGAGCAGTGCATAAAATAATCTAACAAGACTGACAGTCAGTTAAATGACTCTGTGTTTGCTTTTTCATTATTGAGGCAGCCTTTGATCCTTTAGAATTAGCTGGCTTATCTCTTGGGAACCCTTACAATAAGGTCTATTGTGCTGGGATGTTCTGATCCAGAATACATTGGGCTGAGCATAGAGCTACAAATAGTTAAACCCAAGGAATTAGAAATTCTAAAGTTGCCTGAATTTACAAGTAAGAGGAAAGCAGACTATAAAAAGCAATTATAAAGACAATTTTAAAGAATTGAATACAATAAATATGAAATAATTTTCTTAGCAGTGTCTGGAAAGCATACAGAAGTAACAGTCAGTAAAGTAGTGCATAGTGCAATGGCAATGTGGAACATGCAGTTACCATTTGTAACTCATCAGTTATTTTTTATTTAACCAAGCGCAGTAAAAAAAAAAGGCTGATTGGCTGCTATGTGCAACTGTACTTTTCAGATTCTCACTGAACTATCCAAGGATAGCTCAACTTATAAATGGGTTATTGAATTGGTTCTCCAAAAATACATAAAAAATTTTTATCTGTCCACTGTTTCCTAGTGTGTCTACAATCCACACTCGCAGATATAGACAACAGTAATTTCATCTCCTGTCTACTCAAGGAGAAAAATAAGAGGTTGAGCTTCTGGTGGGAATTTGACTAGTCAAGAATGGGCTTCCGACATTACATCCATAGACTTCCAATGTCCATCACCCTACTAATAGAGATCCTCCTCTCTCTACCCTTTAGCTTTTTATGTAGGCTTTTTGTTTTTAGGTACATAGGAGATTACATATTTGTTGTTTACAACTGCCTGCATAGGTCAGTAGGTAGATAGAGGGTCCAGTTTTATGTTTTGGGGGTAAACAGAAAACTTTATTGATATGTGCTTTAGAGCATAACTAAACCCAAAAACAAAAATGTATTCTTAGATGCAATGTATTCTGAGGTTTTAGTTGCAATGTATTCTTAGTTCTTAGATACAATATTTGCAATTTTTAAGGCTATTTTAATTAATTTGTACATGGTGAATTTGATTAAGCCTAAAGATACAAAAAAAAAAAAAAAGAGTGGGAAGAGCTAGGAGGTTTTCTTGATTTTTTTTCTGTCTACTTGTTTTGCTTGGGGACCATTCTTACCAAAAGGAAAAATTAAGAGCAAATAAACATTTTACAGTTGTCACAAAGGAGTCTCCCAGTGGGGACTCAAGTTGAATACTAAAAACTCTAACAGGTTGCAGCACTGGAGTGGAGAAGTACAGGACATACAGGCCTCTGTATAGGCGAGTATACAGTGAGTGTAATTTTAGTGGTGAACTGTAAATACTGTATATTATATATGTGTGTGTGTTTATAGATTTTCCCTTTTACCTATGACCTAACAGGGGTTGTAGTCTTTCCTCCCTTTTTGAAAATGGGTACTATGTCTACTATTTAATTTCACTATATCCAGAACAGGAAGCAACAGAAAATATCTTTGATGAAGCCCTAATTAGTAGTAAAACCATTTTTTACCTTTGCCTACTCTGTCCAAAGCTAAATAAAATGTGGCTATAATTACACTTAAAAATCCTTTTTAATCATAAAATATCAAATTTATTAATAAGAGTCTGTGTATAACTAATGACTATAAGATCAACAACTATCCTGTAATAGTACAATATACAGTAATATAATCATAACCGTTCCTTGTCTTTTAAAATACTTAAGAATAAAAATACCACACAGCCTTTTAGAACACATAAGTTTTATGAAGCTGATCTATGAATGACATTTAGCTGTTCACAGTGTTTGAAAATTACCATCTGACAATCACCAGATCTTTTCTGCAAGTTTAATGGTACACAAGGCTCAGTTCTTTCCACCCATCTAATTTCTATGCTTCTCATATATGATTTCAAATGCAGTTCATAAACTGCAGTGGAACAGCATTAAAAAGTAACAAGTGGTGCTAAGAATAAAATCGATATTTGCACAGGTCAAAGTGGGAATAGTAATCACACACAGAGGCAATCCATAATTCAAGGTCCTACATATTGACAGAAATATCAAATTGCTCTAATTAGCTGCTATATTTAAAATAATACTTCTAATATTTCTCAATCTTGCCCAGTACTGAATAAGGGGCTGATTTGACCAAAGGCATATATGGGTAAATTCAGCACAATGGAAGAGGTGTAGGGCATGTTGGGAGAGGTTATAAGCCTCTTCTGATTTCAACTAACATCAGACATTATCTCGTTTCTTTTGTTTGGCGGTTTGTGCACCTGTAAAGTAGCTCTCATATAAAGCAAACATGCTGCATCCTATTGTGCATTGATTCTTCTAAAAGCATCATGACAAAAGTGGCAAGGCAATACATAATGGAATACTCTTTCTGCCCTTACTGCTAGTTGAAAGACCTCCATAAAAACTATTTGAACTACATGATGCAAACTTATCAGAAATAGTGGCTATAGTCACAGTGTGATTGTGACAGCGGACACAAAAACATTGACTTCTTTTTGAAACTGGAACTTAACTACCCAAATTAATGATTTAAAAAAATGCTGAATGGCACGCCCAGTGCAAGTTTCCAGTTATCTTTCGTATAGCTCTTTTCCATTTGCCACCAACCTTGCGTGGGCAAACACAAGATCACTGTACTCTGGTTTCAGTGTCCAAACTTGAACATTTAATTTTTTGCTGCAAAGAAATGTATTTTTGAAAATTGGCAAGAACCACACCCTCCAACAATTTCACAGCTTTTAACTTACCTTCAATCACTGATGGTGATAGACAAGACAGAGGCTACCCAGCACCTCGATACTCACCCTCAGAAATTTTTTTATACATAAATGCCATATCTATGGCATACTCTGTCTTCAGAACAATTGAATTAATAATCAAACTTTTTCCCCATACTGTATGGTATGATACAAGGGCCCTGGGCGATTATAAAGAAAGAATTTAATACCCAAAAAATGCCCAAATAGGGGTATAATGCCCTCTGTCCAGCGTTGTTAGAGTCGAGCTGCATTAGGTTTCCCTGTTTAATTATTGCTTTCTCTCCCCTCCCTTTCCCTGGTTTTGACTGTTGTTTTAAGAAGTTATGTATAAAGTTCACATAACATAAAAGAAAATAGGAAAAGAGGTAGTCGTGTTTCTAGGTTACATTGATTGCATTGGTGTCTGTTTGTACTGATGTTATTTATGACTGTAACCACATGCACATTTTTGTTTTGTGCTATATGTATCTTTACTACCTTGCTAATAAAAAGTAAAAAAAAACTAGTTAGAAAAAAATTAATTTGTAATGCAATGATTTTTTTTTTTGCATTGTTTTTAATGACACCTGCTTACCAGCACATAAGCAGTCTAAAGTTACTTTTTAATTATATTATATTAATATGTGATGCATGTCTCCAGTAAAAACTGTCCAAGCATACAATGTATGCTCTCAAATGAGTCTCAGGTGCCATGTCACAAATGCAGTGCATGCCACCAGTGGTTTAAATGCAAATCAATCTTTTTACACAATTTCCAGTCCGGATAATGACCATGACTAGAGCCCTAATTGTAATAAAGGTCCAATAACCCTGCACAAAAAAGACTGTGCTTTATAGGTTTTTTTTTAAAGGGTGTTGTTTTTGAAAAAAAAAGTATTTTAATAAAAAAAAGTCTTTAAAAAAAACTAACAAACGATCTTTTTTTTAACTACATATAAAAAAAATAAATACCTGTGAATTTAAAAAACTGGCTAAAAGAAGGGAAGCTTCTGATGAAGTGATATTAATGTTAAGAATTGACATTGCAAACTGAGAAGTTTAGGAAGAATTAAATAGGCGTACACAAAAAGTATATTGTGGAATAATTACTCTTTTTTTTCTGGAGGTGTTCTTTACCTCTCAAATAAGAACTGGGCAGGAGTGCTAAGACTACTTAGGACTAGAATAGCAATGATGAATACGGTGACATACAAAGTAATTAGATCACAGAATCAGCAGATACCAGAAAACAGAAATAACAAACCAATTGGAAGTAAAAAAAAGAAAAGTTTGCTATTACGATTTACATAGATGTTAAGAATGGAAGTGCATCTTCAAACAAAATATAATACCTTGAAAACTGTTTCAAAGAGTTAATATTTGGTAAAATTCTCCACCATCTACCGAAACAAGCTTTTTATATTAGCTTCTAATGCCCATGCATAGCAGTATTGGGAAACAGAGAGTTAATCCAAACATATTCTGAAGCAATTCTGTACAGTCAGTCTATAATTCTCTATTTTAACAATGCATGAAGCTGATTGCCTGGAGCAACAGTACAGAACTGTTTGCCACAGCAATTATTCCAATAAATACCTATGTGAGTAGGTTACATGCTTTCAAGAATGTGTATGTTCCATTCATCATATGACAGCAATCCTGTTTTTGTGGCTTTTAATATTTCTAAATTGTTACCTTAATTACTTAGGGGCCTTTATTCTGGGCCCATCTGGATGTGGGAATAATTACTGGGAACAGAAGCAACAATCCTGACGCCTAGGTTCTGGAGGTGTGCAAACTCATTCCCCCACTCATCCAATATAGAAAAGCAAAAGAAAATTACTAAATAAAATGTTTTTCCCAGTATGTTCATCAAATCTTGTCAGTGAAATCGTACAAAAACCATATAACTTCCTACCTTAATGTCATTTGTTACTGACTCCTTCCTTTAAAGGTTTTTTGAAGGTCCTTCTGCAATAAATACAGTATTACCATTTAGGCTTGAGGATACACCAATGCCTAACTGACAAAGCTTCAATTAATAATAAGATTAATATTAAGTGCCTCAATATGCATTATTTTTTGTTGACTGTATATAAAGTATTTACCTGTACACCATCTGTGTGAATAGGGTCTTTGAACCATCATATAATTTTTTAATTTATTTTTATTATTTAGGTACTGCATATGCATTGGTTCGTCCATATTTGCTATTGAAAAATAAGTGTCATATGCCCATTAGGAAATTAAAAAAAATATCTAGCACACAGCATACAGTGAAAGGATCTTTCTTGAATGATGGGGGCTTAGGCAACACACTGAATGGATGGCTCCATTACATAGGGTTTATAAAGATAAACTATTATCACCAGCACTCTGAAATTGCTGAAATAGAGCTTGTATTTAGTCTCAACAGACAAATGTGACATTTCAAGGCCACAAAGGACCTTTTTATCAAGGCAACAGTAGCGCAAATGTGGAGTCCTAGTTACATGTCAGTAACAGTTTATCTCTGGGAGCTGTTCAGAAATGCAGAAAATGTATTATTTTTCAAATCTTCTAATGCAAGCCACAGACTGAATGAAACAATTCTGTCACTGAGTAACCTAACCTGGTATATCAGCACATGTTTAGCAAGGGTACTAACCCAAAATAATGACAACAAAACACACACACAAAGTACTGCAAACCTACACACAGATTTGTTACATAACAGTATGAATGGGCCCCAATAATATGATAAAGTATTTTTGTAATAATCAACAGAAATAGTGGGGAATGCTTTGTATTAGTCAATTGTCATGAAATTCATCTTAAAATCTTCAAACAGTGGTCATCACACAAAGGAAAGTGTAATACTTATAAGTGTAATACTCCTAAAGCATATCTAAACCCCAGAACATAAAATCAAGTAAAGGTTACTTTCTTTTGTTTTCACCTAGTAATCCAGTCAGTATTACATTTCTTGTCTTAAGTTGGCTACACTCACTGCACTCTATCTAAGGAGGAAGAATGTAGCCACCTTTGGATACCAGCAACTGTGGAGAGAGGGGAGTGTTTGACTATAAGGTTTAAGTGGACTTTTTATAAGTGAAGGCAAATTAAAGAGCAACTCCAACTAACAGTTTTTTTTAACAGTTACAGCAACGTGTTTTATTACTTTTGGATATAGCGTTCTGCCTAATTTAAAAAAGTTGATCACTATATACACCCCTGTCTTTGTTAAATGTTTTGCTTCATAGTTCCAAAGTTACATAGTTAGGTTTAAAAAAGACATAACTCCATCAAATTCAACCACTAGGGAAATAAATAGATCACAGATATAAACCCCTATCAACATAATTGAGGAGGGCAAAAAAAACCCTGGCACAATTAGCTTCAGCGGGAAAAAAAAAACCTTCCTGATTCCATGAGGCAATCAGATGTTCCCTGGAACAACAATCACTGGTATTTTTACTTTAAAGCCTTAATCCCCAGATCATTTTCCATTTCTGA
Organism: Pyxicephalus adspersus; assembly: GCF_032062135.1. Classification (NCBI taxonomy): domain Eukaryota; kingdom Metazoa; phylum Chordata; class Amphibia; order Anura; family Pyxicephalidae; genus Pyxicephalus; species Pyxicephalus adspersus. The sequence goes on from NC_092867.1 coordinate 44,607,590, forward strand.
CTCCCCCAACTTTATTCCCCCTGGACAGTATAAAGCATGCATGTTGTTAGCCCCCAAGTGCATAACTTGATATTTTTGTATATGGCTGCCAACTCTACCAGTACATTCTAAATATAACATGGTACATATACTAAAAACTTGATTAAAAAAATGGTTTAACATTTGTTGACAAGGATAGGAATTTATCCATCAAATGTCATGGTAACGTGTTTCACGGAATAATCTGCTTCATTAGACCACATATAAATAATAAGTATGATTTCACCAACTTGTGTGCGCCTGTTGTGCGCAAAGTCAAAGTCTCTAAACATTTTTCATGCACAAGGAAAAACTTCAAACATTCAGCATAAACTCGTTCTTAAGGAACCTTAGGCCATAAAAAAGGCACTAAAATCAGTTTGTTAGGACATACTTATATTTTCATATAGACAGCTGACTCAAATTGTCAAAGGAAAGATGAGTCTCCACACAAGATAAAGACACCTCTCTCTGTTAGCATCCACTGCAGTCTCATACACATTTCAATTGCAAAATAACCTGGTATTTACCTTAGCATCCATCAGACCTCATATTATATTTTGACATGCAGCAAAAAGCTACAGCAAACTTCAAAGAATCTTACCTGAGTCCTAAGCAAACTGAACATGGGGACATCCCTCTTGCATATGTGGTTTAGCATGTATGCTTTGTATGTATTTTTACATGTCATTAAGTATTAATTTATGCATTTTTTTAAATTCACTTAAATATATTTATTATTATCCTTTTAACTATCGGATGGCAAGCATTCAGATTTAATGACTACAGGAAGGAACGGGAAATGAATGTTTTGAAACAAGCTGGTGCCTTTACAGTCAACAGGAAAAATGTATATATCTCAAAAAACAGCATGGTTTTTAATAATGCAGTATATTAAATGAAAGCATTAGAAAATGTTATGCAAATTATTTCGGAATGTAAATAGTCAAAGAGTTATAGTCAAGTTATCGAAAACTAACAGTAATATATTATCCACCTGTTTAACTTATCAAGGCCACATCCCTAATATATATCAATTCATATCAAAATCTGTAAGATTTTATCAATCAATGGGACTTTGAGGGCCAGCAAATTTATTATTCAAAGGTAATGTATATTGTGTAAAAAATTGAACTTTATTAAATACCATTAAAATTACTAACATATAAAACCTTAAAAAAAACATGCAAGAATACATGCACACCACATATGTTTCTACGTTTTTTCACGGACTAATTCTACTTCTTCAGGAAAAGAACAGGGACATTGATAATTAAAACAATACATACATTCTGTGTCAATTACAATATTTCACAAAGTTTAAAGCCCAGGTGTCAGGAACTGGTAATTAAATCTTTTTATATGTTGGGCTTCAATATATTGGAAATATGCAGGGTTTTGGAATAGGTCACTATTGGCTAATAGAATAAATATGTTTGTTGGGAGACGGATACACAGATTTGGATCACAGAATGATTCAAAGGATGCGATTTTACATTTTTTGTGTAACATTAATTTTATGTTATCAGTTTTCTGATAATGTTTTAATGTTGGTTGTGAGAAATCTGATTTTCCCACAAAAGTCACAAGCACACACACTTTCTTGTTTGCTTCATTAGATATATATGTATATGTGTGTATATATATATATATATATATATATATATATATA
>NC_092867.1:44609472-44666978 GCF_032062135.1 Pyxicephalus adspersus
ATCTGTTTACTGGTGTACAAATCTAAAGGATCATATCAATCAATGATTATGAAATGTCCAATTGCAAAAAAAAAAAACAAACAGTCAATTTTGACAGACTGCGCAAGTGCTAATTGCAAGTGAATTTCTATCACCTGTGCGCCTAAATTTGAGTATATATATGTGTTGTTTAATTTGCTTTTTCCTTTTGTCTTTTTTTTTCTTGGAGGGACTGTTTTGTGTGTTATCCTATCTATGTTGCTGTATTTGATACTTTGCTTACCCTTTAGCACAATAGCTGCTCTTTTTTTTAACATTGAATGTTTTAATGTCCATTTTGCAGTTTTGAAGTCAATGTTAATGCTATGTTATTGTGTTTGTGGCCATATTGTTTGATTGCAAAATTCTGCCTTTATTACCACTTTTCAATGTTTGTCCTTTTTTATTTTCTAATTTTATTTTCCACCCTTGATAGGCCAAAAATGCATATTGGTTTGGTAAGTATTTTTTGAATGCATTATTTGTTGGGCCATTTTTGAACTATTTTGGCTTTACATGGAAGTGTGAGGTTACATGTGTTTTGTTTGTTCTTTTTAATTTTTTTGTCATTTTGTGTAAATTTAGTGATGTGATGTGTGTGTTTTTTTTTTTTTTTGTTTTGATGTGTTTTTATATTTTATTGTGACCTTTTAGCAAATGTTTCTTTTGAATAAAGTTGTTTGTAAAAATGTTGTCGTTTGTTTTTTTCAGAGTTTGTTGTTATGTGATCTCCTTTCCAATCTCCCAGGACACACAGTTTAAAAAGACAATTGTGATTGTTTTTAAGCTGTTCCTTTCTCTGAATTATCTGTAAGGCTAAAAACAGCACAATTGTCCTATTAAAACTCAGTTGTTTGATGCGCATAGTTGTGCGCCAAACTTCAGTCGCGTGTAGCTCATAGTTGTGCGCCACGGCGGACCCGCTATGTGTGCCTGAACTGTTTTATCAGTTGGAAAATGTACTGCACTTTTGCACAGTCCTCATTCAGGTAAGTTTGTATTTTTTTGTGTAAATTGCTTGTTTTGCTTCATATGCACTCATGTATGTATAGACATGAGTGCACATAAAGCCAAACATGTGTGTATGCATTTAGATGTGTATAGATATACATAGAAAAGAGAAATTATAAGAAGAAATAGGCAAAGAGGGCTTTTTGGACTATATTGCTTCACATTGAAAAGATTGCCCATTTCTTCCTATGATTTCTGATATCATAGGCTTGGCTACAAGCAACATTCATGGATGATATTGCTTCTGGATAAAAGAAGGAATCCACCTTTATGTGTTTCCACTACCAAGCTGAGGTGAGTAAGTGAATATATATATAGTGGGCCAAGATCTCAAATTCCATTCAAACCTGCAAAAACACCCTGAAGGGATAGAAAAGCAAGAAAGTGTTTGGCACAATATGGATTTGGCCCTGGAAGTTTTAGATACTAGTACTATTTGTTTTGTGCAAACACCTAAATAGTGCTTACACTCCAGTATTTATGAGCACTAAGTTAAGTAACAACACAACATCTGTTCATTTCTAAGAGTGCGAGATCCTGCTTGTGAGCTTGGCAATCAATGTGGTTTGATGTTGTGTTTGGCAACCTGGACCTCCTTCCATCACCATCAGGTGTGTTAGAATGAGTATGCAACACAGCTGGACAACTAATTCACAACCAGTTTGGACAGCAAGTGGAAGTGTGTTTGTATACAATAGGGCTAAGATCAGGCAGCACAGCACAATGACAACAAACCTATAACGCTACTACAAATGAACAGAGGAGTTGTGTGGGGGCAAATGAACATGAGTGCAAATGTCAGACTATTAAAAAAAGGACTATAAAAAAAAAACAGTCCAGTTAAAATAGTAATATTGAAAATGCGTATGTATTTCTATACATTTAAATGTATTTTGACATACACACACAAGTGAAATCACTAAATGTTCCTTAATACATGTTTGCCTATAATCCTTTACTAAAAATATTTGATTTCTCTAAAGTCAAACTAGAATGAAATTCTAATCAGGTCACAAATGTTTGTTCACATATTTTTTTTACACTCATTTTATTGTGTGATGACATATTTGAAAGTGCCACTTAGTATATATCCAGCTTGATAGAAATTAGTTTGCAGTGTTGCAACCAAAAGAAAAAGTATCAAAACAACAAGTGCAACAAATGTAACTATAAATGAAGCAAGTTTGTGATTTAGTAGAATTTAACATAAAAAAGTAGCACTTACACAAAAAAACAGCAAGCATTAAAGATTCAAACTGACCTGTAAAATGGACTGGAGATGCGCACAGAACAGGGCACAGGTGTGCACTAATCAATTGCTATCACCTCACCATTGAGGTTACCATCTACTCCTGAATCGCGCAGCTGAAAATAATCGCCCTAATTGGCGTATTCGAGATCTTTTCAGGAAACCGGTAGGCGAGTTTACTAGAACTCAAGCCGACTCGTGGTAATAGAGCTTACTGACTGGAGTGTGTGTACGCGCATTTCATTGATGAATCAGGGTGATAGTGCCAGAGGGAGAGCCAAAGAATAGCCGAACATGCCAAATGTCAGGCCAGGCAGCAATCAGGAGTTGTAAGGAAACAAGCAGGGGTCAGTAAACAGATAAATCAGAAACAAAATGTAGAAACTGGAGCAGTAGGATCCTGGGAGCAGAACCACAAAGAACTCCTTGTCCAGGCAACTTCCTGTTGCCAGCCACTTCCTTAAAAAGGGGATGTCATGTGATGCGTGTGGGTCAGGTGAGCCACAGACACCAAACCCAACAGCAGAGAGAGTGCTGGTGATGAGACAGTCTCAGATGTTGTTCACATGCTTACCAGCAGATGGAGTGTGTCTGCGGATTACTCTAGTCCTCTGAGGCAAGGGGGCAGCTGATTGAGAGTCACATGACCTGGACCAGGAAGTGTGCAAAGAATTAGATCCGGAAGCAGAGTTGGTGCTCGCAGTAGGGGAGTGCAAAGTGGGTGAGCCAGAAGGAGGCACAGATGCCCTAGACTTGCGGGGATCTGTGAGATCTACCCTTATATAAACCATCATCATCAATATGTCCATAGATAGTTTAAACCCATCTGTATTTTCCCCCACCTATGATAAGTGCCAATCCAAGTGCACCAATACCATTAGTGCCTATATCCTCTGCCCAATTATCTCTTTTGGAAATCTTTTGCTGCCAATTTAAATTCTTTGTTCCTGTAAAGGGCATACTTCTTTTTAGCGATTGAGTATGTGCACTTTTAGAAATCTTGAGTGTAACTAGTCAAAATATTGTAAAACAAAATTAATTTATTCGATCATTACTAAGTTATATACTTACTCGAAATATTTTTACTTTTGGCACAGATACATACCTCCAGGTACAGGGGGTGGCAATGGGGACATGTTGTGCCCCAAGTTATGCCAACCTGTACCTGGGGGAATGGGAGAGATAAATCATGTCAGATCAGGCCCTCTCGATGTACTTCCGCCATATTTTGTTATGGCGGAGGTACATTGATTATGTACTCATCATATGGAACGGTTCAGAGGCATTAGTATTAAGCTGCGTACACACGGCAAATTTTTCTCGTCCGATAATCGGTATCGGCCAATTATCGGGCGAAAATCTGCCGTGTGTACAGTCGGTCATCGTCCATCGTCCGACGACCGTCCTGGCGGATCCATGGACGATGGACGACGACCGATCCTAATGAAAGGGAAGGGGAGAGCGCGCAGCAGGGTGCCGCTCCGTCGCTCTCCCCCTCCCCTCTCCATAGAGCATGAACGGTGCTGTATGTACAGCATCGTTCATGCATCCTGCAGTCTTTTCTCGTTGGAAAGGATCGTGAAAGATCCTTTCCAACGAGAAAAATTGCAGGTGTGTACGCAGCTTTAGAGTTTTTTTTAAAAGATTTGTACAAACAAATACAATCTGAAGTTCACAATGCAACATAATGATTCATCCATCCCATTTCTTGATTCGGAGATTTGCATTATTTCAGACTTAATGTTATCTTCAAGGCTTCAAGTAAACCTACGACAGGAAATACAATCCTATCAGCTAAAAATGTGCATCCTGAATTGCTAAAAAGAAGAATTCCCTTTTTCCAAAACTTGGGAATAAGGAGAAATTACTCCAGGGACGAATAATTTGAATTTGCTGCAAAAGATCTCCAAAAGAGATTATTGGAAAGAGGTTATAGGAAAACTAATTTAAAAAAGCCTATAATGCGGTTAAAAGATGAGGAAGAACTCAAATATTGATCACATCAAGAATACAAAAGGATCAAGTGAGAATTATCACTCGATATTCAGCACAACATCATTTATTGAGGAACATCTGTAGCTTATTTTGCCCGATCCTCACCTCAAATCCAAAAACACCTAAACAACAGATATCCACAACTGACGTTTAGAAAATGACCCTCTCTGAAGAACAAATTAGTACATAATCATTATGAAATCAATAGGGAGTCAATAAATATAGACAATAAATATAGAAAATGAAGGGGGCACTTTCCATGTGGATCGTGGAAGCAATGTGCTTGGATATACAAAAATATTGATAATATACAGATACCTAAAAAATTATTTCTAACCTAAGACAAAGAGTTGATTGTAGAACGAAAGGTACAATTTATTTAGCCTTCTGCAGCTGTGGCCTTGTTTATGTGGGTAAGACTAAAAGAGAATTTAAAAGCGGGATTTATGAACACATACATACCCTAAGAAATGGTAAAATAATTACACCATTAAGTCTATACATAGGAACGTGCCACAGCTTTGATATTATTGAGGTGAGGTTATTGGCCTTGGAACAAGTACCACAGGACCCAATTGGGGGAACAGGCTCGGACAGGCTTATATTACAAAAGGAGACCAAGTGTATCTATCTAGAAAATGCAGTAAATTTCCCAGGTCTGAAAGAAGTACTAAGTTTTCAACCTTTCCTTTAGGAAAAAAATACCCCTTTTTTATTATTTTTTCCCTTTTTCCATAGTTGTGTGTTCATATTTAAATGTTATCTGATATGAGAAACGTATTTTACAACTTACTACATGGTATGCAATTCTAGATATATGTAACTATCATTTAACTATGTGAATATGGGGAATATTGTATGTTCATAGAATGTGGTTAATTTGGATAAATCTGGAATTGTTATATGATATGTATAATGAATGACAAATAATATCGAAAATGATGAATTTATTGAATATTTCAGAGAAACTATAAGACAAAATAATAAAGACATATGATATATAGGAAATGCTGTGATTTGTAAGAATATATAGACTGTGAATTAGGTACAAAGCTACAAATTCAGATGTGTGGGAGATTCCCCTTCACGTCATAGGGAGGTCTGCCCCGTTCTAACATCTTACCATATAATGGGGGTGACCTATATGCAAGACCAACCCCTATATGGAACCCCCCAGTGTCATGGAGAATATTTGGCTCTTTGGTAGAGGGGAGAAGAGGTCCTTCTTGTGGATCAGGTTCTTGGTCCGTTGGGAGGAGGTGGATATCCCTCAGAGAGTGGGGGCGCCTCCCTCTCCCTGGTGGATCAATACCCTTGGCACTTATCATAGGTGGAGAAAAATACAGATGGGTTTAAACCATCTATGGACATGATTGGTGATGGTGGTTTACATAAGGGTAGATATGCTTAGTTGTATCTACACATTTGATAAATACTGGATATTCACGATAGTCCACAATTTAGGAACCGCTAATTAAATCTTTTTATATGTTGGGCTTCCATATATAGGAAATATGCACAGTTTTGGAATAGGTCACTATTGGCTAATTAATAAAATAAATATGTTTGTTGGGAGACGGATACACAGATTTGGATCACGGAATGATTCAAAGAATGCGATTTTACATTTTATATGGAACGTTGATAGGTTATGTTATCAAATTACTGAGGATGTTTGATTATTGGTTGTGAGAAATACTCCATATACTGCTGTCCCTGGTCAGATACCACCCAACCTGGGTAAGGTTCCACATGCCACAAACATCAGGTATATGCACATCTGAATGGTAATTTTAACATGGATGTTTAAACTTTGTAAAATATTGTAATTGACACAAAATGTATGTATTGTTTTAATTATAGATATCCTTTTTCTTTTCCTGAAGAAGCAGAATTAATCTGTGAAATGCATAGAAACATACGGGGTACACCCCCCTCAGGGTGACCTGGACAGGAACATCCTATGCTGTGTTTGGTTCACATGTTTTTTAAGGTTTTATATGTTAGTGATTTTAATGTTATTTATTAAAGTATAATTTTTTACACAATATAAGTTAACTGTGATAATTGAATTTGCTGGCCCTCAAAGTCCCATTGATTGATGAATTCTTACAAATTTTGATATGAATTGATAAGTTATTGGATACTGCTTTTTTGATCTAGAATGGAAGGACCATCAGTCATGAAAGGGCAAAAATCTAAACTCTAAAAATTTAAACAAATTTTTGTTAAAAAAAGGTAATTGCAAGGGTTAAACCAGAAACTTTACTTCCAGTCTGGAAGTCTTTACAGTCCTTACTGGTCATTATTTTGCTGTATTACCTTTAGCTGTCACACTTTTATGTATCTCTGTGTGACTCTCCAATGTTACAATTACAAGAAAAATCTGTATTAAAAACACTGAATTAAACAGATTGTGTATATTAGGTACCTTATAAAGTGTAACTTTGTTTTATTATGTTTTATTGTGACCAAAATTCATTCTAGGCAAACTATATATTCTTCTAAATTTTTTACCAGACCTTGTGTTCTATGGATAAATCATTATCAATTGCGTAGTGCAATTGTAATGCTAAAAATCAACAAACTACCTGCCATTGGTTGTGTGTAGTAAATCAGTGCAGGACAAGACCTGAAGGTCATTTTAAGCAGATTGAATCCATTACAAAAAAAAATGTATAGCATTACATTGCATCTTGAAATAAAATTTATTGATACCCAACATTAATGAATCAGTGTAATATCGGCTTATCCAGAAATGACGAGCAATGTAAAAATGTGTATCTGAAACTTCTATCACTGATTTAGCTACAGTAAACTGAGTTTGGATGGGTTTCTACAGGCTATACATCGTAGATGTTAGAAATCCAGCATGAAAAGATCTGAAATAACTATTCACATCAAAGCACAAGTGCATTGATTTAGATCAGCTTAATCATTTTCCAAGGGCTGTCAACATAACTCAATGCATAAAAAAACAGGTTATGCACAAATAAAAATATTAATGGTTTATGTTTGCAATTAATGTAAAGCTAAACTTGAAAAGTCAAAAAAAAAAAAAAAAAAAAATAGAAGGCAGACTAGTGTACAGTCCCAGCATAGCTGGCTGCCAGAAATGAATAAATTATGTGTTTTTGGTCTGACCAAACAAATGGCTAATAAATAGAACTTGGAGGAAGACCAGGTGAAGATGTGGTTGCCAGTGATGAAGCAAGGGAAGGTGTGTTTAGATCTGCTTTATCAATAGTTAGTAACATGCCACAACACGCATATACAATATCCAACAAAATTGTTGGACTATTGTAGTTTATTGTTGGATTAATGTATTTCTGGGCCAATGAAACAGCCATGGCAATAGAATATTGCTCAGTGCCCATTTAAACATATACACTGTGCAAACACAGTACAATATAATGTGCATTGTTATGCCAACAAAGAATAATGGTGGGACTGGGAAATCTCTCCTGCCACATGTTACATCATCATGAAGGGTAGAGCTAATAAAACAAAAAATTTAAGCTGGAATATAAAGACTGCTCTTGTAGTGCAGCCTGTTATTGTGACCATAGTTGTGAACTGAGCACTGGTGCACTGACCCAGAATGAAAATGCAGATTAGACTGGTGAGAAGGGGACAGCTTAAATTACACTCCTATATCCTGATCTGCATACCTGTGCCAGATGCCCACTGACTTTATTAAATACATATGAGTAGTATGACCAGGCAGCAAGCTTTCTTAGAAGTAGAGATAGTCGATGAGATGCGCAAAATTCAAAACAGCAAATTGTCCTGACAAAAAAGAGTCAATCTAACTGCAAGTTTGACGTTTAGTTTCGCGTTAGTGCAATTTACAAGAAATTTGCATGTGATTTGCATAGAAAATTTCATCTCATTGACCATCTCTAAATTAGAAGGAAAGGTTAGTCATCTTTGCAGGTTTCTTAAAATAAAATATGTGGGAATTTTAAAAAAAATATGTGTTTTGATATGGCTTCTAGTAAGGCATGCCATCTACTGTATATCCTTGACACATTATTTAGTAAATAATAAATCACAGATATAAAAACAAACAATTATGAACTCTTGATATTTATACCTGAAATGTACATGAATGTTCTAGGTCAGAGAAGGATGATTAGGAATCACTTAGAACCCATGTCTTAAAGAGGAATTAAAGTCCTGCTTTAAAATTTGTGATCAGGCTTTATTGCAAAAGGGGGAAGAAGGTTTGTAGAATATAAGTACAAGGATAACTATTTAAAAAATACCAATGATTTTGGAGAGTCTGCATTAAATATCAGTATATTATTTTTTGATTTTCAATATTCAATATATTCAATAATTCAATTTCAATGTTCAATTTCAATAAATTCAATATATTCAATAATCCAGAGTGCAGCAACCCATACCCATAGTAACCGATTTTATTTTATTTTGTAAGAGCACTGAACTGATAAAAAATACATTTTAATTGCCATGGTTACTACACTTTACACTTTATCTTTTCACTTTATTTATTATGTCTGCATAATAAAAGTTACAGTATAGACATAAAATTTAAATATAATATAGAATAAAATAAATGTTCTGTAGACCTATTTATTGACAAGGGCTGTGCCAACAATGTAAGATATTGCCCTAATTTAAACTTGTGATTCAGAAGCATCATGGGACTCCTAAAACCCCAGCACGTCATAAGCTTTCCATTCATCAACTTCTGTTTTGAGGCTTTTTCATTCATCTGTAAAACGGTGTCATTGTGAAACTTTAATGTATGTTCAGAATTGCCCTTTTACTTATTTATATAGTCCTGATGATGTATAATTGATTCTGAAGACCTTCCTTTTCACCACTTACAGATTAATTGTGTAGAAGAGATAACCTTTTCTGTTTTGTAAAATGCAAAGTTACAGAAATATATTAATATTGCAAAGATTTAATACTCTTGAGAACACAATGCATAGTTTAAACCAAAGCTGAGTGCTATTGGCAATGTTCTTAGCTGGAAATGTATCAGTGAACCTTAAAGCAGACCTCTATTTAAAATAAAATAACTAACTCATACCTAAACAATCAATATTAACTGATCTTTTCTGTGCTCCAAAAGTTGTTTATATTATAAGGAGCTTAACTATGGATTTTTTATAAAATATTGGGTACAATAAAAATCACAATTATTATTGAGTTTTAGGTTTGTCTATAGTCCTCCTTTTCAATGTTAGGTTGGAAAAAAGCAAGGCGCCTAAAAAGCTATTTTCTTTTCCCTCCTTCCATTTACATCTTAATCTCACCTGATGTGACAACACACTGAAGAACAGAACTAATCTGCAAATTCTGTAGCACTAACACCACTTGGGCAGGGAATGTGAGCATTTTGATTGGGGCACAGCAGTTATACAGAGGGGTGGCTAAGACCACTAAAGATAAATTCCACCAAAAAGTTATTGAAAGGATTGTAAAACCACTTTCACATGAGTAAAATGCAGATCATTAACAGCAACAAATTAAGCTCAAGCATTTGAGGGGCAGAAAAAGTTCCTCCTAATCAAGCCTCGGTAGTGCAGTATGGAATCTAAAGCTGGTATAGGCAGGGTTAACTCTGAAAGTTTTCTGTAATATATGCCTAGAAACACACTGACATAGCAGCAAACCACTGGAATTAACAGCTGTTCTCACACTGAATGGAGAGATCCTGCTCTTAAAGGTAATTTCCCACCTGTAGTGAGAACAGTGTTCTGCCATAATTGCAACTTCACCCATTCAAGTGAATGAGAAAAGTTGGGAACCATTTCTTGCATGTGGCTTTAGAAAGTCACAGCTAGGGATGAGCGAGAATGCCTCTGGCATTCTTGTGAAAATTTCTTCGAACTGCCAATCATACCGCGAAATTTCGGCGAACCGATTTTGCGAAACCATCAGAAGATCAAGGAAATTATAACAGGAGGATTCACAGGGATTCACAGGATTCCCTGAGAATCCTCCTGTTTGCAATCCCCAGAGCATTAGAGGTTTATTAACCTCTAGTGCCGGGGATCGCACACTGTTCTCAATGAATGCAGCTGTGGCCACATGGCACTGGAGGTTAATTAACCTCTAGTGCCCCATGATTGCAGTGGATTCTCAGAGCTGCAATCATTCTTACAGCTCTGGGAATCCTGTTTGCGATCCCTGGCACTAGAGGTGAAATGGGGACAAGTCTCTCTATTCAAAACCTCTAGTGCTCCCTGATTGGATGAGGAAAGCTTTCCTCAGCCAATCAGAGAGCACTAGAGGTTTTGAATGGGGAAACTTGTAACCTATATACCCTCTAATGCCGGGGATCGCACACTAAGATGATCAATGAATGCAACCGGCGCTGCATTTATTGATCAGCGCAGCCCGCAATCTTTTTTTTTTTAATTCGAGCTTGATTACAATTTCATTAGGGAAGAATGGCCGAATTCGCCGCGAGATTGAGTTTTAAAAACTCGCTCGCTCATCCCTAGTCACAGCATGGTTCTGTAAAGCAAATCACTTTCGGCCATGTGGCTGGTGTGGAAGACTTGTGCTGTCGCTGTGGCCACAGCCAAGTACAAATTTAGCTACCTGCAGTGCAGTTTGCCACTCCTGATCCACAACAGCAGTTTGGTGTGCATTTGGGGGCTGCCCAACCCTGTGCTTTACCATTGCAGGTGTGAAAGAGCCCTTAGTGTGCTGCAAATTGCCAGGGATGGGAATCAAAGAAAAAAAACCTGATTTTATCTCACAGCTAAAAACAGAAGTTACAACTGTATTTTAAATAATCATAGGTTTTGTCATGATGCAGACTTTTAGCTACTAATATGATTTCAGTTAAGAAAAAGATTAAAAGACACACAAAATACTACATAATCCCCTAATCAGAAAAAATGATACAAGAAAAAAGTGATCAAAAGTGATAGAAAGCCAAAAAGCAATGGCACAGATGAGGAATAGCATAATCAAAAAGCAAAATAAAAGCTGATCTTTCTTCTTGAGACTCTAAAAAAAACATTCAAATGGGAAAAAATCACATTTTGGATACATTAAAAAAACAAAAAGAATTTTACTGAAGAATTGAACTGCAATGTAGACATCTCAAATGTTGCTCCAGCAGAAATAAACTTAGACTAATTATGTTTCAAGGATCTGTAAAATATGAATACTTGCTTTACATATCCTTCTTTGCTTGCCAAGTTCATTCATTTTTTACACTGTTGATTTCCCATTAAAATTAATTTAGGAATTGGTCATAATGAGGGAAAGATTGTAAAACTTCACATTCATTTAGTGCAATATTACAGAATGACACAGTTTTAGAGAGTAGTAGGTGAAATTTACAAAAAACAGACTTTTACATCTTTCATTTCCTATTTAACATCCCTAGCCATATCCCCGAGTGTGGCTCAAGGTTAATTTTCATTACCAAAAGTGGTAACCCCGAGCCACACTCGGGGTGGAATTTAAAATGGCTTACCAGAACCCCACGAGTCCAGCATTTGCGTCCCCTGTCAACGCCTGGCGATGCTTGGCATCTGTGTCCCCTGGCCTTGCATCCCTGTAAAGGTACATAAACATAAATGTAACCACAGTGCTACATTATTGGTGATAAAATAATAAATGACATTGAGAAGGTTGGGTTTTTTCTTCTTTTTTTTGTGGGGGGGGGTTGATTTTGCATCTTTGGAGAAACATATATGCATACATATAATTAATACCAATTTTGCTAAATAGTTAACAGGGAACAAGTAAACAGCGAAACCATGACTGGATGCATGCATGTAACATCACTTTTGAGTGTGAAGCTGGAGGAAAGAGCCGCCAACTGTACTCACTTGCTGGGTGCTGACGCGTAATATCCTGACAACATGGAAGTCGCCAGAGATAGCCACACACTCTTAAAAAGAAACAGCTCCATAGTGGTAACAGAAGTTGTAATAGTCTGTAACAGACATATTTCTCCAGTAATTATTACAGCCACTTCATCCCTTTCTTTCCTAACCAAAATATTTGGAAAGCACCAGTAGAAAATCCCAAAGACGTAGTATAAATTTAGCAGGTAACCCGCTTGTGAGCCCAATAGATGTAAGAATTTCCCACAATCCAAATCACTGTACAGGAGAAGGATTATTCATACACATAAATTTGGGTGAACATAGGACTTGTAACAACCTAGCCGCCTCTGTGGCCGCCCCTATTCAGAAAGAGTGGGATAAAATGCAAATATCTGGCAAATTTAAATGAGTCACAGACTTACATATTACAGATGAGAACTGAAACTTATTGGCGCGGCATTCTCATGGATGACAAAAGGGCCCTTCTGCCTGGGTCTGACCACCGAAAAGAACACCAGGCAAATAGATGGTGACCGGCTATCCTAAAAGTAATAACTCTACTCCTATGCAATTGGTCAGTCTTGCTTCTTCTGAAAAACAAAACTATAGCAGCGGCAGTGTATTCGGAGCCCTGTCATCAGGAACAAAACATTGTCTTTTAAGCCCTTTCAGAGCCTGGCACACTGGCGTTCCTTCCTTTCCTGCCTGATCACAGAAGGAAGGTTTTTAATCGGAGAACATCCTGAACCTTGGAAAACCAGCAAAGGAACATCAAATGCAAAACCCCCAATTAGAAGGTCTGCCTTCTGTTTGTCTGGATAGGCCAGCAGCCGTGGAAGAAGTTTGTTGAGCTTCACTGGTATGTGACCGTTAAGGACTCCTTCGCCAATGATGATTCATCAATTTCTTAAAACATTTTGCCACAGGATGTTGTCCAGAACAAAATGCACACTCATGTTTCTACTTACAAGTGGCTGGAAATTTAATGCACCTTCATTAAAGGCAAACAAAATACCTTTTATAGGGGCAAGGACAAGTAAAAAAGGGCGAAAAGAGGGAGGCTTCGGAGGAAGGATACATGTTATTTGCAGTTTGTAAATTTATGTCATTTTAATATATATTAATAAAGTTTGCTGGCATTTTACATTGTAAAATGTAATCTATGATGCTTTAATGTTTGTATCTTTTCATATGTTTAATGATTCAAGGGAAGTGGCATTAGTAAAGAGTATGCAGTTCTACTAAGTCCTATTCAAAATTACTTATGATCAATATAAATGTTTACTTTTGACTGCTGATAGCACATATTTTTTGGCTGCAGTTGCAGGTCATAGGCAGTAAACTCGATTCTTACCTGTAAGTGGAATTACTATCTATTCCTCCCCTTAGTTTTGTTAATTTGTTACCTATCAAAAGTATCTATCGGTAACCATCTGTTTTATAATAGGTTAGGAAGTTTCATTTTACCAATATATCTGCCTGCAACCACCAGTTATACTAAGTTAATACTAGTTTCTTGTAAGTATATTTACTATAAATCTATTATATTTAGTTTTAGTAATAACTTTTTATATTTTAATTTGTACCCTACTGGGCATCTTCAACCTATATAAAATGTATGCTAATACGTTTTTGGTAACAATGTTCGGTTGATCTTTTTTATTTATTTACTCTGTTTAGATGTACCCCTTACTCCTGATGAAGCAGTAACATAAACACTAAAACGCATTAAAACAGAAAAAAAGTAAAAAAAAAAAAAAAATGGACTTACCTTTAATCCTCCCGCACATCCCTCAATGGCACTGGACCTTTCCTCGATTTGGTCTCGCACCATCCTGGAAATTTTCTTAGTGCCGGTGCCTCCATCTTTAATCTTCACTTCCTGTCTTCTTGCTACGTCAAAAGATTGTCATGAGATTAGGCATGTGCAGAAGGAGCAGCCAAGAGCCCCCTGGGATGCGTGATGTAGGTATCCTGGGAGGCTCTGCACTCCCATTCGTCATGACGATCAAGGTTGCTGCAACCTTTTTTTTTAATAATCAAAACCTTGTTTCTTAAATCAATTACATTTTTACTTTACATATAAGGGTTGTCTACCCTTTTATGTAAAGTAAAAAATGTGAGTTTAGGTCCACTTTAAGAATATCTAAGCCATTATCTTCTATGTAACAATTTTCATGAAAGATAAGCTTTATGCCAATTATGAGGTTTCCTATGTCATTTTTTTCTTAGGCTCATTAAAATACAGTAATACCTCGGCTAACAAAGATAATTTGTTCCGGAATAACATTTGTTAGCCGGAATCTTTGTTAGCCGAAAAGTTATTTCCCATAGGTTTCTATAGCAAATCAGTGTTTTTTTTCTGCATGCTGCCCACAATTTATAAGATAAGTTTTATAAAATGTATTATAATAAATTTACCAAAGGCTGAGATGAACAGCTTCCCAATTGAAACAGTTTCAACATATTATTAACTGCCCCCCTCCAGCCTCTGTCCAGCACAAGAGCAACAGATAAGCCCCGGCGTTCCTGCTTTTTTTTTACATTTGTTAGCCGAGTCCATATTCGTTACCCGAGTCTCTCTAAAACAGTGGGAAAAAAATTGTTAGCTAAAAAACTCATTAGCAGGGCTACTCATTAGCCGAGGTATCATTGTATTTACAAATTCGAATAGAATTTTTTAATTCAGTCAAATTTCTGGACATATCTGACTGGATTCGATCCTAGTCAGAAATCTTGCATTCCCCCCACCTCCACCTATGCATTGCGGAGATGCAGAATAAAATCCAAGCTAATTTTAGGCAGCATGTGCAATGTTTTTTGGTACTGTTTACTGTTGTCTCGAATGGCACACTAATGCACATCTACCTTCATAGATGGCACAAACCTGCATGGCAGTACATCACAGTGCACATGCCTTATGTTGTAGTGCGCATTGAAAGAAAAAAGAGAGTTGTATATTTTTTGGCCAGTTGAGGAGTGCTGGCAACCCAGTGTGGTAAATGTAAAAACAGAGATTAACTTAGTGCACTAAAGCAGCTGAACTAGTGCAACAAAATCTGTTAAGAAATTAAATGAACAATGTGTCAAAGACAATCATAGGCATGGCAGCCATATGTCCTTCTATGGCTTAGGCCAGTGTTTTGAGTGGTTGATATGGATTCCTTGAGGTTATCGAAAAGGCTGACATTCTTCCCACGGAGCAGCAACGTAAGAATAATTCATCCATCTGATTACAATACTGAAATAATGTGAGCTGTGGATATAGTAATTATAAAGGAGGTTCCCTGAAGACCTATAGGCTTCCTTAAGTTAAGAAAGGTTGAGAAAAATCTGGCTTAGGCCTTCTTTAACCCATTATTACACTAGGTTGGTAGCTTCGTTTTAAGTTTCTTTTGTAGATGGTTTTTCTATTTGCAGAGTACTTCCTTAAACCCTTTCAGCACTATTTTGGATTTCCTTCTGAGATGTCTTTTGTTCTTCAGTTAGGCAACAATTCTAATCCTAAGGCGACAATTCTAAACATTCTTGTTTAAACTATAAAAATCTTAAAACAAATACTCGTGCAATGTGTTATTTGCCTCCTGGTAACACACAAAGATAAAATAAATATATTTTTTCCTATTTATTTCAAATAAACTTTTTCTTTGGTCAAGTACTTCTAATACTGTTTGCATTGAAAAACATTAAACATTGCAGTATAGTGTTTAGGATCATTATCATCAATATTTTATGTTTATATGGCACAAATGAAATATTTAATGCTATAGTGGATTTGCAGTAATCAGATTAAAGAAAATGAAATCTTTTCTGGCGGTAAGAGAAATGAAAATGACTGGGGAAAAGTCCGTCCAGATTGTTCTGCACACAAATGTTTTGAATAATGAAATGCTTTCTGACAAAGGAAGGAAATCACAGAAAAAGACTTTGCATGGGACACTGAGCTGCAGGACATGTTAATGGCTTATTGAAAACATAGAAGTCCATAGGGAAAAGGCTTTACAGCAAAAAGAATGTGAATGAAAATTGCCATTATTCTATTTTAAGCACAGCTGTCATGTTAAAGGATAAAAAGTGGTTTTCTTCAATGCAGATATTTTCACTAAACATCAGTTCTAAATGTTTGCAAAATGTATCAACTTTGATTTGCTACATAATTTATTAAAGGTTGTTGGGGTTGTGTTATAAAAGGGGTTACCTTAGTACAACTTTTAGGTGAATGATTGAGGTGTCCCGCATAATGACCTATTTACAGAGGTGGTTTCCATTGTATCCTCACCCTGGAGATCCTGGTTTAGTGCACCAAAAACTTTACTCACTCCCAAGCTTTGGGAACAAACGTGATTTCTCTCTCTCTATTACTTAAAACAGTATTATTTTAAATTCAAAGTGGCAGTCAGACCCCCTCCCCCCACCCACTCCTCCTGGAAGCATATCTTACAAGTTTCAGGACAATAACTCATATGGATCTATTTATAAAGTAGTGAATTCAACATTCACTGTATCATTCCCTGGTGGAGAATGAATTGCCGTCATTTAAACACATACCTGATAGATTAATAATGTTTCTTTGAATGTAATTTTTTATATATGGACTTTATATTAGTGCTAAGATTGGAGCTGAACAGTTTATTTCAAGGCAGAACAGACCTCATTTTACCTTTGCATCATGAGATTGCATTGCATCATGAGATGTGTAGATGATTGTGGAAACCTTCACTCCACCAAGCTCACCACCAGCTATTGCCAGATTTTTGTTTTTCATCACATAGGGTGAGGAATTGATTTCAGGAAGGTAGGGGCAGAAGTTATGTGACTCCCTTGAGCAAACCAGAGACTGCTGCTGGTACTGGCTATGGAAATTGTGGAACAAGAAGAACAGTGGGGATTTTAGAACTTAAAACAAACATGTATTCAAGTCATTTCTGCCACACATTTTCTGAGGAACATATACTGAGTGTAGAAAGTTATTTGTAAATTGTCAGAACATGCAAGAACCTCTCTAAAAAACTAAAATTACTTTGGCTGTTGTGCCCCAAAAAAGCCAAGCATAGGACTAGTCTCTATCAATGGCCTTGACTTTTGAAAGCCCTCCAAAGCTGGAGAAGATACACTTTCATCAGTGAACCTAGGTGATTCAACAAACCTGGAATAGATTTCTAAAAAGTCAACTGCTATTTGTTAGCAAATATTTCAATTCTGGACCAGATCCATTCCTGGTTTGCTGGATCACCCAGGTTCACAGATGAAAATGTATCTTCTCGAGCCTTGGGGAGCTTTAATAAATCAGGACCATTGAGTAGGTTCTCTGAAGCTTTTCCCAGTTATGGATTTATTATACTTTGATCTATATAGTTTCCCTGTGTGGGGCGGACAGTTCATGGAATAAATAAAGAAGCAGGGAGATGAGTGCAGTAGTGAAGTGGACCACATCTGACTCCAAATCTCCCATCGGTGCCCAAGAACAGGTCCCTAATTCCTGGGCTGCAGACCGAAGCTGCGGAATGGCTGGTGAGTTGGGGGCTGCAGGTGGCAGGAGGCAAGAGAGAACGTAGCTGTAGTACTAGTGGCCCTCCTTACACTAGTGACAGTGTAATGACAGGAGCAGGAGCTGCCGAGAATGGCAGAGCAGTGTATGTAAGGCTTAAACTGCAATTCTTAGCTGCTTGCACACTAGCTCCTAAAAACTGCTTATATGGCTTCCCCGTATAGTGGTCTCCTGCTGGACCTAATGAGGTAAGCTGTAATTGTTGGTAGCCAAAACACTTATTTATTATATTTGTAATTTTCTGCTATTTATAAATAATGTAAGTTAAACAGAAAATAAAATTTTTGGTGGGGGAACTGGGGAAAAAATGACTGTTTAGCATCACCGGGCAGCATGAATAATACAGTGTACACAAAACATTGGGCTCTGGGGCTCTGTGCAGTCTTGAGAAAAGAGACTCCACAGGGCCACCTGCTGGCCAGGAGTTGTAATACAGAAAAAAACTGGGGAGAGAGCACTGTACAGTCCAGGTAATAGAGAGAAGAACGATTCCACAGTGCCGCTTTAAAGTGACAGGAGGTCCAGCTTACTTATATAACTTATGCCTGTTATTGAATATATTGGTTGGTTTTCATTATTACCTAACCTGGATTCACTCTACAGACGTTGATTTAGGTGTTAAGGCTACATATCATATTTTCCCAGTCTCCAGGGGTATTAGCAACGTGGGTTTAGGTCTTTCTCAACCTTTTTACATGGGAAACTTTTAGGTCTTCAGGAAACACCTACTATATTCCACTGCCCACAGTATGATAGCCTAATAGTCAGTAGAAAGAATCCCTACTACATTCCTGGCCAGTGGGAGAAATTTCATCCTTACATATATATATAGTCAAAAGATCATTGGTGTCACTTAAACTGACCTGAGAGTCACAAAATGTTCATTGCTCAAGGAACACCTTGCGACTTGTGGAGGAAACCTGGTTGAGACACAGGTGAATCACCCTAGCAAGGCCACAGGCAGTAATACAAACTTAACGGAGGGCATACCAGAGGCCCTTGCCTCCATATACCAAAACTAAAAAAAGAGTGCTTAAGATTGTGGTGTTTTACAACTTCTCTGAATAACAAAGTATCCATTACCCTAATTCTGATTCTACAAATAAGATTTTATTCAACTACAACCCTCGCTCACCAACTCTGTGACTCTGTATAGTAGCTAAAAAAAAGGCAGCTTGTGTGTTGGGACCCTGTGATACATAATTATGGTGATCACTAGGGTTCTGGGTGGGACATAAGAATAATTGGCAGCTGTAGTGAAACTATAAAGTTACAAGGGAGGTTAGAAGTGAGCACCAACAGGGCAAGGTTAGGACATTTGGAGACCCAGGGCATAGACAATTCACAACCTGTCCAACTGGAATGATTTCCATTCTGCTCACCTTAGTGGTTCAACCCCAGTCTAGAGTCTCCGATAAGCTAATATAAACCCTGCTTGTCAAGCTATCCTAAAAATCAAAAAGATATATTCATATAAAGACAAGTCTGACAAGCAGGGTTTTTTATTAGTATTTATAGTTATTTATTGACCACTAAAAATATGATATAACATTTAATAAAATAAATATGCTAAATAAAAATATCTAGCAATGTGTCAAATGACAATATATGACCATCACACTTTATAAATCATATATAGACTTTATAAGTACTAATGGTTATATCTTTACACTGAATTATTTTAGGGCAGTTCCCAAACTTCAGTTTTATGATGGCACACTTTGCATTGCTAGGATTTCACTATCCTAAAGTGTGTTAGTGATTTTCTGTATATTGTAGGGTTTTTTCTAATTCCTCTATTTAAGAAGATCAAAGGTTAGTTGTGTCTAAAGAGGCATAAAACACATACAATTACAGTTTTGCCAGAGTCAAGTCTGGTTTCCTTTTTGAACACAAATTAGAAGCTAAATTAACACTTCTAGTAACTTGCCCTTTGCATTGAAAATTGTATGTAATTACCACAAGAAATTCAGAGGAACAATAGAGCTTATCAAAGTGATTATATAAAAGTAGAAACAGAGAAACAGCCATGACCTGAACCACACAGGCTATTCAGGTCACAGACTGCCAATTGGTTTGGGAGGAAATGCACTAATTATTTGAGTAGTATTTGATTACTACTCTAATTTCCCCTAGAAAGTTAATTATAACATCAGTACAGATTTAAGGGCTACACCAGAAACTAAATCACTATTGAATTATTACTTGGTCATTAATGTGTGGCTCAATGCTGGGTAAAACAATGACATGTTAATAGTTTCTTGTTACATGTTCAAGTTTTTTAGTCAAAACTGCACATAGCACAACTTTACAGACAGACAAATAAGTGTGTGTGTATATATATATATATATATATATATATATATATATATGCCCATTTTTATTGACAATTTGGTGGACTTATTTTGCTCTAAAAAGCAAACCCATGTGATTAGGTAGGGAGGATCTGTGCTGCTGCTACCTGGGTAGTTGACGTCTTGTTCGTGTGGCTATGAAAGAAGCTTTCAAGGGACACCAATACTTTTACCTGCTCTGGGGGAGTGAAAAGACATCAGAGATAGGTTTTTACAAAACAGCAACATGCTCTGTATGAATCAAAAAGGAAAATTACCTTTTCTTTTAGTCGGCAGTTAGGGTTAGATTTTGTTGATTGATAAAATAGGAATATGAAATCAATGTAGGGAAAAATTAAACTCCATTTTAGAACTGACATTGGCTTTGTGTATTGCCATAACATACCTGGTTTATTGGAGGATTTGGGAATTCCAATCTATAACTCAACTGAATGGCGACTATTCATCGATAGCTCAAAGAAGAGCTTAAAGTGTGTCCTCCTTCACAATGGCAGTATATTTGGGTCAGTCCCAATTGGCCATTCAGTTTCTCTTTGTGAAGAATATGCAGACATAAAGAGAGCCATTGAGTTGTTGCAATATCACCAACACAATTGGGTCATCTGTGTTGACCTTAAAATGGTATGCTACCTTCTTGGTCAGCAACACGCATACACCAAGTATCCCTGTTATCTGTGCATGTGGGACAGCAGAGCTCGTGAGAGGCATTGGGAGGAAAGGAATCGGCCTCCAAGATCTGCCCTAAAACCAGGTGATCCAAACATTCTACGTGAGCCAATTGTTCATAGAAAGAATAATTTATTCCCACCTCTGCACATGAAACTGGATCTGATGAAGCAGTTCGTTTAGGCTTTGCCAACTGAAGGAGACTGTTTCAAGTACCTCATTTTGGCATTTCCTAGCCTGTCATTTGAAAAAAAAAAGGTTGGTGTGTTTGATGGTTCACAGATTCGGCAGCTCATTAAAGATAAACATTTCATCAAGACAATGTAAAGATTGCTTGGTTATCATTCAAAGCCATTGTCAAGGACTTTCTTGGAAACACACAAGCAAATAATTACACAGATATTGTCCAGAAACTCTTGGAGAGCTACAAAAAGCTTGGTTGCAATATGAGAATCAAGGTGCATTTTCTGCATAGCCATCTTTCTAACTTCCCAGAAAACCTTGGTGCAGTCAGTGATGTGTCCACTAAGATTTGAACGTCATGGAAGGACGATATTAGGGTAGATGGGATGTACATATGTGGCTGACTATTGTTGGAGCATCTGGCGGGATTGTCCACTAAACACTCCAGGAAAAGCTATAAGCGTAAATTTTTACCTTAACCGCTTACCCGATTAATTTTCAAATGTTTTACTGTAAAAAAAAAAAAATGTCATAGAGTAACAATAAATCCTTTGTATGAACAAAAGACATTTAAATAAACAGTACATTCAAGTTACTATTTCATTATTTTTTCATTGTATGTAAAATTTGTATGTTTTTTGACAAAAATGGAAGGTAACCTGTATCATAAAAACTTGATTTGATAGCAAAAAACTGGGGTCATTTCTGGATTCACCGCCCAAAAATAAGTAAAAAACAAATAAAATATCTAATTCAACAAAAAATGCGTTCCTCAGTGTAATAGAACTTGTTGGGCATCCAACAAATTTTTTTTTTTAACTTGAAAACTAAATTTATTTAACAATCTATTTCAACAACAATTTTATTCAATAAAATAATTTTGAATACCAGTGAAACTTTCTCAAACACTACTCAATTCTATTTTTACAGATGTAAAATTGTCTCAAACATTTCTCTACATTTTTCAGAGACATAAAGCCGCTTCCTCAGAACTAGTGGAGACATAGATTATAATAAATAACATATTCTAGGACAGAAAATGGCTAATCCATCTTCAATTACAATCCATCTTAATGCAAAACTATTTAAAATATAAATATATACATGCAAATTACCAACCACTCAGTTTCTGAAGATCCAAAAGCACTTCTGTGTGTTCCCACAGACAGAGATGATAGCACAGCGTACACATGAGGCAGCAGAGAGAACAAGTGTACAAGCAGCAATCATCTAATGAATTCTCTAATTATTAATTGTATCATCTAAGGCAGGGGTCGGCAAACTCCGGTCTTTAGGCCAGAAACGGCCTAGCTGGTAGTTTGTTCCGGCCTAACGCCCCTTGCCTCTCCAGCCTAATGCCGTCTGGCAACCTGCGTTAGGAACTACCGGAGCCGCTGAAGCTCCAGAGCCGCCGGAGGTCTGGTGCCGTCCCCTTCCAGTTGCTTCCCTATTTACCGCGGCTGGCGTTGATACTTCCCTGGTGGTAGGTGAAGCCATTAGGGTGGGCCTGGCCTAGTTGGCTCCCGCCCACCCCATAAATGGCCTATTGGCCATAAAACTTTGCCGACCCCTGATCTAAGGCATAGCCTTGTCATTGTCTATGTATTACCATCAACCCCTATTTATGAATTAGATCCGCACACAGTTGGACAATGCTTCAATTTATCTTATTTAACCATGATCATTAAAAGTTTAGATAGGAACTTCTAAGTCACAATTATTAACGGTGCATAGAGAAAAAAAAAATCACTAACCTTCATATCATAGGAGCTGCTTCTCCATATCAAGTGACAGCAATTCCAGTTTCCAACTGTGCATTCATCCTCTCCACTGTCCCCCTTATGTATGCCGGCTATCATTGCCAGCGACCCTCATGGGGCAGAACTAAGCTAATATATATATTTTAGCAGGGAATGGTAAAAACTCCTTTTTTCATCTCAGAAAGATGTCCCTATTGGAGGATTTCCCTTCCCCTTTTCCTTTGACGACAAATAAAATGTTAGATTTACCCTAATTTTTTGTCTTGAGGATATTGGTCTTACAAAAGGTCAGCATGAATAAAGACAGCAATAAATTATCTTAGCTTGCCTACATTATTCAAAATAAAACAAGAAAGTTAAGTGGTCTTTGTTGTTTGAATCAAAAATTTACACCATTTTTTAGGGAGTAAATGTGCTTTTAATTAAACAAGTAATGAATATAATACAAATGTTTTATTTTTTTCTTTTGCTTTTTTTCTTAGTTGGTTCTACCAAAAGAGGTAAATATGCAGCCATATGTTTACATCTGTATGCTTTCCAGGGAACTGAGCTGAATGAATACCCCCCTTGAGAAGATATGAATTAGGGGGAAGACATAAAGGGGCTCTTTGCACCCCAAGGAAATAAAACTAAACTCCAGGCAAACAGGCTAAATACAAAGATGGAATGCATACATACAAGACATTTTACCTGCATAAGGATTTTCATTTCTATCTATTCAGTCCTAAAATGTACACATTTCTGTCCAGTACATCTCTGCCTAGCAAGGAAAAAGAGCAGATGTCCCACTGCTGCAGTTTAGTAACACTTACAGTTTTTCTTCCTACCCCAATCTGCCAGTTTTTGACTGATCAGTAAAATGGAAGCAGCACTCTTGTGAACTTATTCTTCTGTCTTTTGACTTTTCCCCCTATTATCATACTTATTGCCTGCAAATGAACTAAGTGAATTCTTGTAATTGATCTTTGATCTGCTGCAAATATAGGTACCTACAGTGCTAGCATTACAAAAATGTATTTATGATGTATGAAAAAACACACATACATTTATCTGTGTATTCATAAATACATGTGTGTGCTGATGTATTTCTCTACCTAGAGTTCAGCTTTAACAGAACAAAGGGTTCTTTACTTTCAAGGCCGTGCAATGCAAAATGTTTTCAACTGGCATTTTTTATCTGACAAAATGGGCTTATAAGGCCTGGTTCAGAAACGCATTTTATACTGCAATGTTTATCACCCTAGAGTGCCCACTGTCAAACACTAGGTACCCAGGATTAGTAAGAGGCTGTAACTAATATGCTTTTCAAGCATTATGAATGTGGCTCTTTTAAAGTGGTACCATGAAGTCTAGAACAGACATTACTTATTCCAGTTACATATTTGAAGGCATGAATTTTTGTCAAATCAACAGCAGTTGAATCACCAATATATGGTGGGGTACCGAAAAACAATAAATGGATCAAGGGTATGTGGATGATACACAATTCAAGATAAAAACATCTGAAATCCAAGCTTTTCAGTGAACGTTAATTTAGCAGATAAAAATGAAATTTTTACATGGAAAGCACAGAGAATAACAAATAAATGAGATGGTTTATTTGGAAAATATTATTTAAGCAATTTACCCAAACAAATCAATTAGAATTCTATAAATTCTATAAAAATGGGCTGAGATCATTAAAAAAAAAGCTTGCATGTTCTCCCTGCGTTTGTGTGGGTTTCCCCCGGGCACTCGGGTTTCCTTCCAAAAACATGCAGCTAAGTTAATTGGCTTCCAACAAAATTGACCTTAGACTGTGGTATTGAAATATGACTATGATAGGGACATTAGATTGTTAGCCCCTTTGAGGGACAGCTATTGACATAATTATGTGAAGTGCTATATATTATCTTGTGCTTAATAAATAATGGATGATCATAATAATAATGACAAAGAGAGTAGGCACCTTGGAGGTGTTTTGAAGGTTTGTACCCGATCTAGGCTTCGAAAAAAACATGCACAAACTTAAGCAAAAACACGAGACATTCTAAAAGAGTGGAGAAGCACTCCAGGTTAGTTAATGTAGTCATCTAGTATATTCCAGGTATGTTGAAAAACCTTTTGAAGGTATTTTAATAAACATCACAAGACCCAACACCCAAATATAAAACTTGAAATATGCCGTTCAGTTTTATGAGGAATACAAAGACTATTACAGATACAAATTAACCTTTTAAACAAGTGGCTGGCCCAACACTGAAGTATGAATTCTGCATTTCAGGGCTCATTCACATTGGTGTACTGTGCTAAGATGTGTACTATAGCCACAGTAAGGCATGTTAGGTACCTCAGTCAGCACCTGGCAACATCTCGCCAAACCTACTTCTTCTGCTGTTAAAACCCCTAAAATTGTGATCTTAAGCAACGTAAGGGAGGATTTGGCTCAGTCAGAAAAGAAAAGTGCTATGTTTATCTCTGTATAACATTTATTTAAAGTTTAATTGTCTAATAAAAAAAGTAAATGATTGGAAATTGAGCGTAGCAATTGTATAGCTCCCCATATGGATAATGCCAATGTGGATTTTGCATTTGCAACACTCCCTTCTATTCTCTCCTTCCTTTCATCTTCTTATGTTAAAAGGGTACTTACCCTAAAAGAACACTCTTGTGGAGATGTATGGGCTGATGTCCTTGTACTTTCAATTGTTGGAACTCTCTGAGACAAAGGGACGGTCACATTTAAAGACTAAGAAGGGGGTAATCCACCCCCACACCTTTCCAATGGCCTAAAATTATGTGGTTTAGTCTCTTCCTTAGAAGAAGACTTTAGGTTGTTTTAAATGTTTAGGTTTTAATGGCCAATATAATAATCTATAGGCCAATAGTGGCAAATATAATAATACAAATAATAACAATCTATTTATATTATAATTGATATGGTGATTGACGTCAGTATTGTTTATGAACCAATAGTAAAGGCCATTGACAACTTCAACTGACAACTTCAGATGCAGGTAAAGTCGCAGCTAATTAAAATATAAATAATATGTTAAGGATAGCTATAATCTTATGAAAGGACCGAGAGTAGACTGAGACTGATTACAGTTTTAAACACATAAAATTCTGCTCTCAACAATGGTCTGCTGAGGATGTACAATTGTATACACCATAACAGCATTAAAAAAAGACAAATAAGGATTTAGAATTGCATTGACTTGTACTGAAAGCTTTAAAACAAGTCTGTTTGCAATAACTGTCTGGCTTATTGACTTACAAAGTTACTCACTGTGCCACCAGAGCATGATAAATTAGGTTTTAAAACTGTATAAGGGCATACCAAATTTACCAAGTTAGCAATGACAGCTTTAAAACACACAACAGCATCTGTTTTGTAGTATAAGAGAACTGTACATACTGAAATGTCTTTTTATATGCATTTAAGGTTTTAGAATTGGAGTCTATTTAAAACAATTGTCTATCCACAGTGCACCATTATCATATGAATTCATGGTTTTATTTCTGATAATTTCTGATAACATTTATGACACTACTGATTGGATGATGAGTAAAAGCAAGGAGGACCATGTTGAAATCTTGGAAAGTGCAACATGAGGGATTATCAAGTACCAAAAAACATGCACACATCTAATAAAATATAGTGCATATTGTTTTGGCTAAGGCCAAAGCTTTGTTAAACTTATTGGTTTAATTTACACTGCCTGTGCATATGTCCAGAAAGCATGCTATTTGCACAAAGCAAAATTTAAGACAGAATGCAGCGTATTTATTCAAACCTACAGGCATTTTTTACCTGCTAGCTAAATAATTTTCTGCAACATATGACCATGGTATCTCAGAAGTCGCCATTTTCTTTTAGCTTACCCCATAGCCACAGCTACCCACTGCTAATCACTCCACCCTTTCTTTACTCAAAACACATTGACTACCATTGGAAGGTAAATTAGCTGCAAGCAGCTGTTTATTTTACCAAAAAAATGTTTTTGTCATCATTTTTATTAACAATCTCCAAAAACAATAAAATATAAACATTACCATTAAATTTCCTGATTCCTGTCAATAACAGAAATCTTAAAACAATAAGGGTGCAGGTCCTGGAAGACAGTCTATAGATGATATAAAATTATATTCAATTATGCCAGCTACAAACATAACGGCCCCCAGCCCAGACCATAATCATACCCTGCCAACCACCAGCTACCAACACTTTTCCCTATAACAGTTAGGGTCCCCACACCAATGAAAATGCACACACCAAGACCCTTGCCCTCCCAAACCCCAAACGCTGTTTCCAGCCCCAAATCCCACTATCCCCAGAACTTTCTAGACCTTTCTCTTTATACCTTCTTCCCACCCTTTCAACTCCACCCCTATGACCCTTCTTTACCAATCTCTTCCCTGGCCTTTCTGTGGCCCCACCCCAATTTGCATCTTTTACCCACTCACTGCTGGTCTCATCTTCCTACACTGTCATGTAGCCCCTTCATCAATTTCTTTCTTTTTGCTCCTGGTCTACTGACATGTTTAAGGAAAACTTTAAAATTACTTTATGAGTTATTATATTCTTGAAGTATCAATGTCCACACCTTCACCTGATCAAAATGCTGGGGCAGGACCTTAAGGGAGCTGTGGATAAATGCATGTCCCCCACATGAATGAATTATTGTTATAAAAAGACAAATTTTGCAGTCTGTTCAGATTTAAAGGTTCGATTTAAAACATTTTATTATTTCCTGATTAGTAAAACCTTAGAAGTGAAAAAGGATGTATTTTCTTTTTCCAAAGAAGTTCTGACTTTAAGGTTTAAAATGATGACCATAAAACCTGAACCATTAACACAAGTCTACAAAAGCTCCTAGATTTGGTCTTAAAAGGTTCACTTTAAATAAGACATAAGCCCCTATTCATTGACTATAGCAGAAAAAAAACATACGCCATTATCTTGAACAAAGTAAAAAGAAAAGAGCCTCATGTGATACAGGGAAGTACAAATTTTAATATTCCTGGGTATTTTTAATAGTAACTTCCTTTCATCAGCTGCAAAACAGAAAGCACATTGAGCTTATTAGGCTGTTATAAAATGTTATTGTCTGATCTCTCATTCCTGAGGTACATTTAACAAGGAGAACAGAATGTAAATTAAATTGGCTAAAATGCACAAAACCTTTTTTTTCTGTCTATAGTCAACTAAATTAATGCACGCATAAGCCGACAGAGGTGATTTATTTTTTTCTGCAGAATAAATGCAAGGAAATGCATTGTAAGACACGCACTGTGCTTTTGATTTTTTTTTAAGTTTTATGTTATTTTTTTTTTAATTAACAGCACTAAATTGTTCTTTATAAAGTACACAAAGAATGACATTTTGAACTTTCTAAAGATTTTAGGTGACCTTATCAATTCTGAGTTATGGTTATGAAATTAAACCAATTAGTTTCTTTATGTAGGTAACCCACATGACTATTACATCAATTTTAGAAAAGTATTATTCCCTCTTTAATCAGTTATAAATGCATAAAGCTTAAATCTCTGTTAAGACCCCTCTAAGAGGGGCAATGCAGTACATTCTTTTATAGCAGCCACCAGTGCTAGGTAACCTGCTCTATTCAACTGGTCAAGCTTGCTTATTAACAATGGCCCTTACTTTTATGCCATACATACTGCTCTTAATTGTTCATTATGTACAAAATTTAGTGTCCTATGAAGAGCACAATGTGTTGCAGCTTACTTATTCCTACTTTATTTTGTTGTGAATAATATATATATATATATTATATACATTTAAGTACTTTGTTCCTTTAATCTCTTAGTAATACAATGTAAGATGTATGAACTGACTTTTTGAATGCTCTATTCAAAAATTGTTAGACTTCATCTCCTGAACATTACCTTAAAAGGTGAACTCTTTGTCAGTGGTCGACAACCTTTTCAGACTTACGGACCACTAAATGCACGTGCTGTGTGCCACTTAACGGTGAAAAAACTTCCCAGAGTAACATCAAGATGCCAGAACCCACCCACTCTCCCATCGCAGGTCTGAGCCTGCAATGGGAGAGTGGGCAGGTTTTGTCCAGAGACACAAATGGCCCTCCGCCCTGAGCCTGCGATCCATATGGGGGGGACATGATCCCTGGATCACCAAAAATTTTCTCGCGGACCACCAGTTGAGGACTGCTGCTCTATGTCATCTTTTTTGAAAGTTTGGTATGAGACAACAGGGCCTAAAAGGTGTAATTTCAACTAAGGTTTGCGATGGTGATGGTTTGTTTTTCAGTCTAAGCACACTGTGGCAGACCACTTGTCTGTGTGTGAAATGTTAATAAGTTGGTTAACACAATTGTGAACTTACAATTGTGACAAGAAACCAATTACTAAGAGACCAGTGCAAATGTCAACACAAGTTTCTACCTCACGGAGTAGTACAAGAATGTTCCTGTATCTTTCTCAGTGCTACAGCCTGTCTAGTAGATCCAGTTATCCACTGCAATATCACAGTCCACAACCTGTTGCCTGCAGAAAAAAAAGCTCCTGTACACTATATGGATTCCTCTGTTACCACCCAACCCAACATAGCTTCTAGTCTCCGGAGCAGCAAAAGAATGCTGCAGTGATTATGCCCTAAAACCAAGTCTTAATCTAACACCAACAGTGGCAAAGCCCTGACTAACAGTAGAAAAGATCACACGCTACAATGTCCCTTGGAGTATGCCAGTGCTTTTCACCTGGGCTGGGTGAAGCATATATTATAAAACTCAGGTATCCAATATGACAAATGCTGGGCTGCCTACAGCTGGATGTCAGAGTTCCCAACAGCCAATTGGTTCCTCCACTGTGGAGGAACCTACGTTGAAACCAAAAGTTTAGTGGAACATTGTGCTTTAACAGAACCAAACAAAGGTGTACAGTTCCAGGTTTTATTGATGAATCAGGGCCATTGTCTTGGGAGTTGTTCAGTCTTTACCTGCTTTCCTGTACTACCATTTCCTTCTAGCTCCTTTAAAGAAGGGTGCCAAATCACCCATTTTACACAAGGTGGAGTGGATATGTAAGTAAAAAACTTTGGTCAATATTGATTGTTTATTTTGATATCTTTTGGTATTTTACATTTTTATATATAAGTTAAATGACTATAGGTCTCAGAAAGGTATTATATAATAAATATGAATTTTAGTTATTTGTTGGATTATTCTTGAAGATTGATATATAAAAATGTATTAGATGCCCTAAAAGTCCTGCTTTCCTGTTCCTTGGTACTTTTGTGATGTTATTTGTTGAGATGTGGCATTGGAAATATAGCCAATTGGGGAAACACTGTTTAAAAATGTTTTTGAAAAACATTTAGGGAAATCTTTATGGATTTAACATGAAAAAAATAAATCAGTCAGCTTCCTTCTATCAATTTCTAAGCAGAGGTTAAAAAATAAGGACCTTGAAGTCATTGTTTTTCCATCTGTTCAGCAAGGTCATAGTCTGATCATTCAGAATAGAGGAAGGGGATTTAGATAATTTTCCAAAACCTCATTTTGTATTTCCTTTTTTTATTTGTATTTACTTTTTTATTTATTTTAATGTTTTGTAAATATTGAGGAAAATATTAGGAATATTTGACGGTGAAACATAAAAGCAAATAAAGCAATTGTTAGTTCTCACAATTGCCCTTGTTTTAGCTTCTTTTTCTGTGGATTCATCCATCTAACCATTTTTAGGGCTAGAGCAATACCAGTTACTGCTCATGATCAGTAGGTAGTCAGCGTTGTGTTGCCAAGAGGATACAAAAAAATTATCCATGGGTTCTATTTATAAAGCAGTAAATCTAACATACAATATGTCCTGTAATGTAGTGGCCAGCAGTTGGAACCACATTACACCGAAGAGACATATTATCTTTTTGCAGGCTGGTTCTGGTTTATTTTTATTTTTTTTTATGTAGCAACAGGATGTCATTAATTCTTGCCTTGTTTCAGACATAAAGATTTACTTGGAGTATTAGCTCAAACATGCCTGTACAAACACAAGATATTTAAATAAGGTGCTACTTATAGGTGTAAAAGGCAGTGCAAGTTTGAATCATAAATTCTTCATGGAAATTAAACAAAGAAAGCTGCTAAGATGGAAATAAATTATGTGGCTTGTTTATCTAATATCTCCTTAGGTTGGTCAAATAAATCCTTACTGCTCTAATGTTTATAAAGGGAACTACCCAGGGACATTGTCTAGCTGATGTGCATAAAAATGTACATATTCATGTGGCCTAGGTATTACGTTGTAGTTTAATAAAACATGGGAGCTTAGTTTTGTATTCTATATGGACTTAATATACATAGACTTGCTGGTGTGCATAGCTTTTTCAGCTGCATTTGCTTTCATGCATGCATCTTGTGATTAACAAGATGAAATACTTATTGCATTTCTACTTGAATGTTTCATGCTTCCTTCTGAGTTCCCTTTCAAAGAAACATTTCTAAAGCTGATTTGCTGATATAGATTCTGTATTGGAAAAACAGGATTAGTGGGAGATTTATGTGTGATCATAAAGAGTTGTAGAAAAAGAAAATATACATTCAATCCTTCATCTTCTGTTGAAGCCCAGTAATGGTAATATGCTTTCTTGCATTTAGAGCCAAGATCTCAATATGGGAAAGATATCCTTGTTATCTTCTTACTCTTTATATGAAAAATATCATGCTAGTACTCCTGTCTAGAAAAAGTTTTCCTCAAGGTGCACAGGTAAAAAATGTATAAAATACTCAAAAAGGAACATGCTGTCTGCCACACATAACTCAACATGCCAATTTCTTCAACGTGGCAATTCCTGCAATATTCCCATGTACCCATGTTTGTCATACATGCAAATGGGCATTAACAAGACTGAAAGTTGCTGACTGTATGAAGTGTAAGCATCAAAAAGTGCAGAGCTCCTCCAGAAGGCATGACCCTGCAGCCATGCAAGGAAGATCAGGTAAGGCAAAAAATCAAATCAAAAATATGAGGCAAGGTAGGTAACAGAATTGACGCAAACCAAACAGACAGGAACTACTATAAAAGAAAAAAGAAACTAGGTAAAAGAAACCAGGTAAAACAATGTAAAAGATACTAGGGTACAGGGTAAAGAATACAATAATATTCTGGTAACTTAGAATACTCTAGGCACATGATACAAAGATTTGGAAGCCTGCACAGGGTACAAGATACAGGAAATCACACCCCAGTGACAGCATACACAAAGCTACAATGGACAACTAGAGTATAGGCATATACTGTCCTTATTACTATATGCTACACAAAGTCTCATTTTGACCACACTCACTTCAGTTCTCCACTATCCCAACACGTTTTGCAGACCTGACTCTGCTTTCTCAGGGTTATTTAATAAAGAAAGAACATTGGAACATTTGTCATTTGTATCCAATTCATAAAATACATGTTTTCCTTTAGTTTTCTTAACCCACCTATTGGTCAGTTTTTGGTGGGGGCAGGTTTGCCAACCGCAAGACCCCAGGTTACTAAATGAATTTATTCCCCTGAACAAGATGTCATAGAAGCTATCTTGAATATATCGTTTGCCTCTTGCAAAATACCTTGTATGGGTGTTGTCTCTGTATATATATATATATATATATATATATATATACACACCTCTATATACATATACATATCTATTTACATATTCATAAACAATCTTGAGGTGCAACAAGGCACATGATACAAAGATTTGGAAGCCTGCACAGGGTACAAGATACAAGATACAGGAAATCAAACCCCAGTGACAGCATACACAAAGCTACAATGGACAACTAGTATAGGCATATACTGTCCTTATTACTATATGCTACACAAAGTCTCATTTTGACCACACTCACTTCAGTTCTCCACTATCCCAACAGACCTGACTCTGCTTTCTCAGGGTTATTTAATAAAGAAAGAACATTGGAACATTTGTCATTTGTATCCAATTCATAAAAATACATGTTTCTTAACCCACCTATTGGTCAGTTTTTGGTGGGGGCAGGTTTGCCAACCGCAAGACCCCAGGTTATTAAATGAATTTATTCCCCTGAACAAGATGTCATAGAAGCTATCTTGAATATATCGTTTGCCTCTTGCAAAATACCTTGTATGGGTGTTGTCTCTGGTGATTGTTGCAGGTCTCCAGTATACTATTATAGTATAATCAAAAGGTGTTCCATCTATCCACACAGATTTTCCAATAAGGTGTTAGAGAACATTGCCTTTTCAGTAAAGAATTTAACACTTGGAATTTATTTAAAACAATGCAATATTTTTTTAGTGGGGACCTGTGTTACTGGGAAAAGTCCTGGATGGATGTTATGTGGCACCGCGGTTTGTCAGATTTTTGTTTTTAGATGAAAGCAGCAGAAATTTGATGCAGGGAAGCTGGTTGTTCAAAATTTCTGTTGTGCTGCTAGTTTAACTGGGAATCTGCAAGAGTGGATTGGGGAAGATTCCCGATTCCCGGTCTCGCCCCTGTGTCTGAGAAAGTAGAAGTGATCATATTTGGTGTTTTTGGATGCAGGCACAGCAACTGTTTCTACAAATCCCAGCTGACCAGTAAGTTCACCTCTACTGATCTGTTTGTCAAGTTGTGCTGGGTATTGAACTGTCAGTGCACATTTAATGTAACAGTGTACCATTTTTTTACTGCCCAATTTTGAGGAAGTTTAAAAGGTTTGATACAAAATGGTATAAGGTTAAAGTTAAGGGGTCCCCTTGGTCCCAGATGTATGACCACATTGACCTACCAGTTACATACCAGTTCTTTAAAGGAAGAATGTAACTACCAAAACAAAAAAAAATAAAAGACATTATATGTTGTATAAGGATAGAATCAAAATAAAACTTGGATATTAAATTCTAATGAACCATGTAAAATTGTTCTTACTAATAACAGAAATGTATTTTGAGGTTTAATTAAACTATTCTTCTGTAAAACTAATTTCAAGTCCTTTTGTTATGTTTCAGCACTTTTCATGTTTTCTTAAACATGGATGGTTAATTGCACCGATGGTTTACTTAATCTTTCCTTGCAGTGCTTTCATTACTTTAATACCACAGTCATCCTGCTAGAAAAACACAACTTAAAGATCCAATTTTTAAACATCGGCTGGTTGAATTGTAACCTTATCCAAGTCTGATTATATTATTTAATTGTGTTCTTGTAATGATCGTGCATTCTTCAATTTAATAGTACATTCATGCATGTCCTGTAAATATTTAATTCGTTGTCAGTATATTGCCAACACAGAGAAAATAGTTCTTTTATTCATTATGACTCTGTTGTAGGTAATATTTTTAAATAAAGAGAGTTCAATAATTAGAATAATTTAGGATTCTTTAAACAGATACTTATTTCATTTAATCGAATTCAAGGCACCTTATTAAACGCATTGTTTTGCAATATAATTGATATTAATATTTTTGTTGAATACAGTTAGTAAAAACATACTGCAAAAACTTCTGCAAAAATAAATATAATGTCCGCACCTCCCTGGCCCTAGTTTTCTCATAATGCCTTTTAAAATACAATTTTTTTTTTAAGATGCACACCACAGCTGTGTCACATAAAATATTTTCCTGTATTACCATGTTTATTTTTTTACCAATTACTGTTGAAATGTATTTAACAAAAAACAACTCTACCAATGACATATTCATAGTATAATTGTATTATATCCTTAAATTGCATAAACAATAACAATGTTTGTTGAAACAGTCAAAATTGCAATGTTCGTACATGAATGTAGGTTAACACGGGGTCTTTAACACTTATTACTGATCTGAAATTTAGAAAGTGCTGGCTAAAAACTTTTTGTTGTTTAGCACTGCCCATTAGGTGTTCAGGAGCCTGCAGCAATGTGTACATGCTGTGTCTTTCTATATATCATCAGTGTGGGTTGGTGCCTAATAGCACTGCCAGGAGCGCCATTATTTATTACACATTGACAGTGTAGAGACAGTCAGAGCATGCCAGCACTGTATTGGACCAGTATTTTAACTTTAAAAAATGTTTTGGTTTGTATGCAAATAAAATATCAGATCATATATATAGTTTTTGCAGTAAAAGTTTTAAAATGAAAACAAAACATGTATAGGTGCTTTGCTTTACAGACAGGAGAAAACACGATGCTGGCAGAGGAGAGAAGAGAGACACGCTGCAGCCAGAAACACACGCAGGATCGGGTATCGGGTGAGTATAATATTTTAATTATTTTTTTTAACACATTTGTCATATAGGACACACTAACTTTTCCCCCTAAGTTTTGGGGAAGAAAAAGTGCGTCTTATATGGCAAAAAATACGGTATCATCAGTGTGGGTTGGTGCCTAATAGCACTGCCAGGAGCGCCATTATTTATTACACATTGACAGTGTAGAGCCAGCCAGAGCATGCCAGCACTGTAATGAAACCAGTATAAAATAGGTTATTTAAAAAAATGTTTTGGTTTGTATGCAAATAAAATATCAGATCATATATATAGTTTTTGCAGTAAAAGTTTTAAAATGAAAACAAAACATGTATAGGTTTTTAATACATATTTAGTTAATTTGAGCCCCTCCGTAGAAGCCTTCCTGCCCTAACTTTCAACTGATTCAGCAGGCAGAAAGGGAGGAGAGGATAAGATTTGCTGTATTGGCTGCTAGACTTCAATACAAGAAATTTGAGCAACCAGCAACAACTGACAGCAATTGGAAACATCAGAAAGACCACAAAGTACTATTTTTGTTGATATCTTCCTGTCATTTGTAATATTTGCATAGTATGGTATGTTACTGGAACGGGTTATATTTTCACTTATGTTAGATATAAAATATTTGCATTTTTTGTATACAATACAGATTTGGTCTTGCCCTTTCCACCTAAATTGTTTTTGTGTCATCTCTGGACAAGGTTATAGTCTAAAGACCCTTTTCAGACTTACTATCAAAAAAAAGTGTGGTAAGCTACTCCCACATTCAAGACAATTGCTGGCTTGTTGCTCTCACCACAACCGTAACCTTGTTCAAACGCATGCACATAATTGAGTTAAATGGAAGTGGTTGGAAGCACTGTTCAGCCTGTGGTAATACACAATTCTAAAATGACCCTGATAAAACTGTCTTCTGCCTAAATTAATAAATATATTAATTCCCTGGATACAACTTCTAGCAGGATCTGACAATGATATTATATAAGTCATCCTGGACATGATTAAAACAGGAAAGGCATTTGTTTACTACTGCCTAGAAAGAGCTACACAGAATAGAGGTGTGTAGAACAGATGGCCCATAATGAAACATATTTCAGCTGAGACCCAGAACAGTTTTGATAGAAAAAGGCAGCTCTGAAATTCCATTTTTGGCAGACATTCTCAATTGAAGCTCACACTGGACCAGGTGATGAATAAGGTATTCTTAAAGTAAGAGATTCTTTTGAAATCGTACTACCTACTCCCAGGGAGCCCGTAATGAGAAACAGCAATAAACACACAGGCTCAAAATCAACGCAGATTTGTTAAGCTTAAAAATAATGAATCTTTTATTGTACTTCACAGAAATAAGTTGCTTTTCATATCTGCTAAAATACCATTTTAGTTTATTCTACCTAGCCTTTAAATTACATTAAGTTATTAAACATACTTTTTGTGTTAATATGTTTTTATTCAACTAATTTTAAAAGTGAATGGGATACACAGGCAGAGGTGCATGGAAAAGCTAGGGTTGCAGGGTTTTGGGGAGTTTACACCTTTACCTTAAAAATTTAGTTCATTAAGACAAACTTGTTTTCTCAGTTTGAAGCTGGTGTCTAAAAAACAAAACAAAACGAAAAAAAAAACTGTTAGACTTTGCAATGTATTAACTTTGTTACATCAATATTAACACTATCAAGGATCTGCTCTACCTGCAAAAATCCTGTTTTTTTCAATCCAGTCCTAAGATGTATACAATTCTGTCAAACAGCACAGACATATTTTTATTTTTTTGAATAGTTTGTGGATGTATCATCACATTTTTTACTTAATATAAAAGGGTGGCTAACTCTTTTTAATAAGGATTTTTTTAATACTTTTTTTTTTTACATTTAAAGAGGAGACCCTTCCACTTCTGTCTTTACCACCGTGGCAGTAAAGATTGAATGGGAAATCCAGAGCCTCCCAGGATACATATATCACATATCCCCGAAGGCTGCAGGCTGTTTCTTCTGCACATTCCCTGGTTATGCTCCATGTTTATTGGATAACTCAAAGTGTATGCTGGATCTCTGAAAAGAGACCACTGCTTCCACAAAGACTGTAAATGTCCTTCTAATCAGCATGCTGGCATAAGACAAGCTTGTTTTCTCAGTTGTAGCTCCTGTCTAAAAAAAAAAACTGCAAGACTTTACAAAGGTTTTGTTTATTACACATAGAATGTATTAGGCATATTTAAAATGAAATCCTAATTAATAATAACACTAGCATTGTTTTTCTTCCCTGTACCACAATTAAAAAAGCCTATACTGCTAGAACAGCATCTTTTCTTTATGTTTTCTTACGATAGCCTTTTCTTGCTATTCACAAAATCCACACTGAATAGCATAATAAGCCACAAAAAGTTTATTTATTACAATAATACAAAATATTCTGCCGTATAAACACCTAGTCCTTGTTATTGACCCATGCAAATGGATAAAACACCATTAAGGGCATTCTGATATTGCAGTGGTTCTCTCCCAGCATGGTGGCTCAGGGGTTAGCACTCTGGCCTTTGCAGTGCTAGGTTCTAGGTTTGAATCCCAGCCAGGACACTATCTGCATGGAGTTTGCAGGTTCTCCCCGTGTCTGTGTGGGTTTCCTCCGGGTACTCCGGATTCCTCCCACATCCCAAAACATGCAGTTAGGTTAATTGGCTTCCCCCCAAATTGATCTTAGATTACATTAATGACATATGACTATAGTAGTATAGTAGGGACATTAGATGGTGAGCTCCTTTGAGGGACAGTTAGTGACATGACTATGGACTTTGTACAGCACTGCGTAATATGATGGCGCTATATAAATACTGTGTAATAATAATAATAACACAAAAAAAAAATAAACAATGTGCATTAACATCTTATGGTATACATTTTACACACAGGGGCATTTGCACTCAGTATGTAAATAAAGCATATAGCCAGATGAGCAGGTGTTAATGTTTTGCCCAAGATTTCATCTCCTGCTTTGGTCAATAGGGAAGAGAGGAGTCTACAGATTAGGAACACAAACACAAGAACAGATGCCATTACTTAAATCAAAAATGTAGAAATAATTATATTTCATGCTGTTTCTCTTCTTGGAAACATCTCAGAGGGTAAGTTGGATTTATTCACTTTCCTATAAGGGTTTATTTGCTATTTGTATTGTTTAAAGGAACAGACAATTTATATAACAACTATTTCAATTTGTACTTTTTGTTATCTGACCTCTATTGTAAAAATGATTTGGCTGGGGTTTCACCTTGAGGTTTTAGCAATTCAGAAAATTTGAAAATAGGACCTTAAAACAGCAAATGACGGGTAAAATATTAGCACATGTAGACAGCCTGTTACTAGCTGTTTTCAGTCTTGTGGATCCCGCGTCGGCACCGATCAACTCTATTATAGAATTGTAAACCTAATTTTAAATTAAAATTACGCTCTAATTCTAAAATGAGAGTAAGCTATTAATGAATAATAAAATAAAGGCTTTTTTTAGAGCTATATTTTATCTGAAATGACAGGAAAAAATATCTGATTTTTTTTGGCATTCAATTTTTAACAAATCCAACTAGGCCATTTTAAATGAACAATAAATTCCTAAAGGACACAAAGAACGGCTACTGTTTGAAATTCTACAGATAATTTAAAGCAGAATTGAGATTATAAATACAAAGCTTCCATGGAAAGCTGTATTTCGATAGAGAACATATATACCGAAAAAATACATTCTTGTTGTTTTGGCCAAGGACCCCTTCATTGGTTCAGTATAATTTGTATCTATTTATCATTATTATTCATTATTATATGTCATGATTTTGCTTTGTAACGCAGTGCATAACATATGTACCTCCTATGATTACCTTATTTTTTTATTCAATTTTAAATTATTGTTTTAGTTTTGGCAATGATGTGTTAGAATGCAATGGGGAAGATTATTTAGATGCATTTTTTCAAAGTA
The DNA here is from genome assembly GCF_032062135.1 of Pyxicephalus adspersus. Taxonomy (NCBI): domain Eukaryota; kingdom Metazoa; phylum Chordata; class Amphibia; order Anura; family Pyxicephalidae; genus Pyxicephalus; species Pyxicephalus adspersus. The sequence goes on from NC_092867.1 coordinate 44,648,260, forward strand.
GGAAAAATACTAGGAAAAAAGTAGGAAAATAAGTCAATTGTGTCAAGTGTATGCACTGCAAACAACTTGAGGGGGCTACTTTGGGTATTTATTGCTGGTATAAATAATAAGAAATTTGCACAAATATAACAATATGTAAGGACCTGGTCCAGCACCAGTGCTCACAGGATGCCAGCTCCCCAGCACTCTTCACCTATAGCAAACATATGTACCTCCTATGATAACCTATATGTGTATAAACTTTTCTTGATCACAATGGCAGGACACAAGCATTTTTAAAAAGAGGTCAACTGGTATCAACCATGGGTTCATATCTCTATGAGCAAATAGCACCCTGCAGATCCTTGAATACCATTATCAAAAAGAGAAAAAAATGGGTAATTTACTCAAGCACTGACCCAGTGAATTCCCAAGTTTAAATCTAGGAGAGAAATATTTTGAATAATAAATACTTATACAAACTTAAAAAAACAGCATTGACAAGACTTTGGTCTTTACTTTTGTCAGTTGCATGCATAATTTTAGAACTTACAAAAATTAGTGTTAAAAACATGATTCTTTTTGTGAAAAAAAAATTACACCCTTACATTTTACAGTTACTTTTATTACAAAACTTGAGTGCTCTAGTTTAGGGTAAAAATAGGAATATATTTGATAACTATGCTAGTATTACCTGCCATAGTAAACCTGGGATATCCAGGGTCTGGTGTTCTCTTTGCTACATAAGTGTATGGTGTCCTCATGACAGGATCAAAACAGATCTTTGACACTTTTAGAAAGAAGACTGTGAATACCTGTAAGTTTAACAAGGGACTTTAAATAATAACCAAATCATTTGAATAATATCACAGGTCAGTAAAATTTTCTACAAATGGCATAGATTTAAAATGACTGGTAATTTGGCCAGCCCAGCAAATCCAGTCTGAGAGCTGACTGACTGATGTTATTAGAAGTTTCCAAGAACCCCAAAATTATATTGCAGTATTTTCCCTTGCTTGCCACAGTAAAGCTACGTACACACTTCCAATTATTATCGTTGGTAAACGAACGACGAACGATCCTGCACGATATCTGCGAACGATCGTATAGCACCGATCCTGTACATACAGATAACGACACGATCGTTCGCAGATATTGTACACATGATAGATGCGATCGTTTGAACGATACAGGAAGTGACGTGCACCACAGGAAGTGAGCGAACGTTCGTTCACCGCGCATGCTCAGACCATGGACGATCAATGAACGACCGTACACATGATAGATGGTCAACGATCGTCGTCCAATCCGATCCGCCGGTCCGGTCGTTCATTTCCAACGACTATCCTCGTTCGTCGGCGTCGTTGGTTACTTTTTTTACGAACGATTTTTGCCCAATCGATCGTTCGTCGTTCATTTCCAACGATAAAAATTGGAAGTGTGTATGCAGCTTAAGTTTTTTAATCAATCACTCTGTTTTTCAGTTTTAGGACTGCACCTTCAGACTGAATGAACCTTAACATTATCTCATTGTAATTGGTATTTTAATTACTCAATCAAAAAGGAAAACTTTAATGTAAAATCTTTCAGAATTCTAAAGTGATTTGAGGAAATTATTTAGAAAACAAAAATGCCAGGGAGATATACTGATTGTTCATATGCAAAACACAATACAAAGATATCAGTAGTACCCAAAATCCACTCTTTACGGAGTTATGTAGTTAAAAAAAGTTCTGAGAAACAAGAAGTAGAGAAAGTAGACACCTATTTCCCTTGATAATGTCACGTTTCCCACACCCCAATCACTTTGAGAAGTGAGTGAAAATGTAAGAAGGAAGAAAAGACATTAGGTTGTCCCAAAAACAAAAGAGGGGTGCTTAGATTGGCAAGTAGTAGTTTATATTCATGTATGTACAATAAGTATAATGTTTAAACAATTATCAAAACGTGGTAATTCGCCAGTACCATACACAATATTGTTGGTCACTTCCTGATTGAGTCATCAGGATTTGTTTGACCAGTATACACTATACAAAGATAGATTCTAATATGGTTATATTACTAGCTCACTGCAAATAGATTATTTTAGTTTTTGCAAAAAAATGAATTGTTACTTGCATTGTAGTCCTAAATGTAACTAGGGGCATAAATATGAAATCTTGATGTGTTTTCAAACACCCTGTAATATTATTTAGCATTTGGCTGTGAATTTACCTTCAGAGTGAAAGAAAATATAGTTTAGTTAATCATTATCAAAAAAATAAACTTATATGTCTCACTAGACTCTGCATAAGGTTTTGTCCTACACTTTTCAAATTCATTAAACAAATAATATACTGCAGAGTGTTTTAGTAAGCAGTGACTGACTGGAAAAGAAAAAGAAGGGGAAGAACATGATTTAAAGTATTTTATTGTCTATAGTCAAGCTTTCAGTGAGTGGTTGCATGCTTTCCATTACACACAATTGCTAGAGACATTTATACAGAGCCATTATTACCGCCTCAGTAAGAGGAACAATTACTTTGTGATACTTTGTGATGTTTTAGTGTGCACCTGAAAACATTTGCTACTTATATTACAGCTGTAATATAAGTTGTTTTGACTTGGAAAATCATTTTTTTGCTTATATTTTCATTAAAAAATAGAATACTTGACAAGATACTACTGATGCATATAATTTCGTACACACATGAAAGAATTGTCGGTAGAAAATGAACGATTAACGGTAGATCAACGATTATTCACAATTATTTTGAACGATCGTATAGTGCACAATTCTGTACATGCTATAACGATACAAACTTTCAAAGATAATCCACCAGTAATGTACAGACACTAGATGCGATAATTTGAAAGATGCAGGAAGTGATGTGTTCAGGAGGAAGTGACGTAGAGGAAATACGGATCTGAGTGATACAAAAAACACTGTTTCCCATGAAAATCTGCTATGCGCTGTGCTTGACTTTCCCAGAGGACTACAAAAATTCCCATTTGAATTTCAAATGTGTGCTTCCAGAAATTACTTGCAACAGTAGGACCTTTTCTGCAGAAACAAGATACCTGCATGAGAAAGTCCATAACAGCTGAACAGAGGTTGATCGCCACGCTGACATTCCTTGCCACTAAAAGATTTCTGCAGGACTGGAAATTCTCCACTGGGATTTCACCTCAAGCAATAAGTCATATCATCACGAGACATGTGCCGCAATTATTGAATGCTTGACAGATGAGTACATGAAGGTAAGTACTCCATACTATCATTACGCTAAAGAATGTACACTTTTACTTTATAAAAAAAATATCATTTATTTAACAAAGTGAAACTTTTTGTAAAACTATAGAACATATAAAACATAAATAACAACGGTACAAAAAAAGGGAAAACTATTGTGCAACAGCAGAAACAACAACAATATAATTGCAATAAACAATTTTGAAGCATTCCCTGTTACAAATTGGTACATTGGTGGCTTTCATGGCCAAAACCAGTCACTTCACAGTTTAGTCACTTGGCTAAACTGAGGAAGGGCAGTGGCGGGGCTCATAGGATGAAGGGTAATTAGATACAGGATGGGGGTGGGGCTGCTGGTCCTGAGAGGGGAAGGAATACGAGGGGGTGCTGGGAAGTTCCTGGCTTTGCCCAGAAAGAAGAGAGCCAGAGTTATGAAATAACACATTTATTCAACATATTCTATACTGAGACTGATGCACCTGGTACAGCGTAGTTGCAGCTTTTCTAGACTGTTCAAATAAAAGTCCTTTGGTTGGGCTGCAAAACAGCTCTCAGCAGCATCTTTGACGTCGGAAACGTCCTCAAAATGTTGCCCCTTGAGGTGTTTCTTCGAATTCGGGAACAGATAATAGTCCGAAGAGGCCAAGTCAGGTGAGATGGGGGGATGGTGGATCAATTGGAAACCCAGGGTGTTCAGTTTGGCAACCACAACGTTGGACGTGTGCGCAGGTGCATTGTCCTGCAAAAAAAAGAACCATTTGGTCAACTTTCCATGGTGTTTAATTTAATTGCCTCCTTCAGCTGGTCCAGGAGGTTAGCATAATACTGTCTGGTGATACTGGAGCCCTGAGGTAAGTAGTCCACCAACAGAATACGTCTTTGTCCCAGAAAACGGACGCCATGACTTTTTTGGCCGATTTCTGGGTTTGGAACTTCTTCAGCCACAGAGACCCTTTGTGGTGCCATTCCTTTGACTGTTCCTTGGTTTCAGGATCATAGATGCAGAGCCAGGTTTCATCCTCGATCACTTACCTAGCCAAAAAGTCCTGTGCAGCTTCAAAATGGGCCAAAACAGCTTTGGATGCTTCCACTCGTTCCTTCTTCTGATAACTGTTTTCGACACCCACTTCTCTGAAAGCTTGCACATGTCTAAAATAGTGGTGATAACAAACTCAACAAGCTCCAGTGAGATGTCAAGTATCTAGGCTATCTTTTTTGTGGATATTCGCTGGTCCTCAATAATCAGCTCATGGACAGCATCACAGGTTGCCGGGTCAGTTGAGGTTGGGGGGCGCCCACTGCCGGGCTCATCTTCAAGAGTGAAATGCCACGTTTTGAAACAAGATATCCAGGTTTTGACAGTGCTGTAGGAAGGACATTTTTCTCCCAGTGTTGGGCCATCCCAGTGTGAATGTCCTTTGCTGACTTGCCCTGGAGAAACAAAAACTTCATGACGGCCCGTAACTCCATTGACGTGAAACATGCTTGTGCCTCTGCCATCACAGCTTCTCACTAAAAGAAAAAACAATTTTAAGAATCGCAAAGACCTGATATTTGCACAGTTACATACTAAGATATTTGGCTGTCATAGGCCCCCACACCCATTTTTCTATTTCATCTGGAAAGGGCAAAGCCAGGAACTTCTCAGCACCCCCACGTAAGTAGGGTAGTGTGGGTTAAATTGCTGCATCAACCTTTTGTTGACCACATCGGTGACGATCAGCTTCACCGCACAACTTGGGGTCAACTTCCACATTTTTGCAGCAAGGCTGAAGCCATCGGTATGGCCGTAGCTTGCTGCAATGATTGCTTCTTTTCCAGCTCCTCCTGTGTTCTTTTCCAGCTCCTTTCTTGGCTGAGACTGCAAACGACCAGAGTGGATGTTGCAGGTCTTCACTAGGTCACTGAAGGAAGTGTGCAATAAAGAAAAGAAAACAGAACATTTTGTTATGCATAATAATTATTGCTATATTGTCCTTTCATTTCATATTGTCCAATTATTGCTATATGTTTCCTGATACACCTGAGGAATGGCAGACCATCACTTCAGATTTTGAACATTTCAGGAACTTCTGTAATTATGGAGGAGCAAATGATGGGAAACATGTAAGTATCACTCCACCTGCAGAAAGTGGATCCTTCGATTACAATTACAAGGGGTTTTTCAGCATTGTGCTCATGGCAATAGTAGTTGTGCATTATGAATTTGTTTTAATTGACATAGGCAAAAACGGGCCCATGTCTGATGGAGGGGTCCTGGAATCTACGCCATTCCATGAAAAGCTGGTCAATAAGCAACTGCACCTTTAAGTAACAGACAAACTGTGGAGGGAATGAAGTTTGTGATTGTTTCAGATGAAGTGTTTGCCTTACATGACAACTTATGACAACTTATGACAACCATTCCCTCAGAAGAATTTGGACCAAGAGAAAAAAAAATTTCAACTAGAGGTTTTTTCGTTCCAAGAGGGTGGTTAAAAATGCAATGGAGTACTTCATAGTGCTATAAATCAGCGAATGGACAAAATTGACAACGTGGTCAATGCCTGCTGCTTGCTGCATAATTTTCTGCGCTGAAATTATTGCAGTGCATCATTTGACCCACTAGTGAAACAAAATACTGCTAAAGCAGCACAAATGCCACTGGGGGAAAGCAGCAGTCAATTCACTAGTCTGGTGGACCTACAGCACGCAGTACGACAGAATACTTGCGAGTCAGCAAAAGAAAACCGAATTCGGTACTTGCAGTACTTTAACACAACTGGAGCAGTGGAAGGATGACAGTTTAGCATTGATTATAATGTGTGCTTCACTGCAATAAAAATCTGTACTAATGTTTTTGTTTTTTTCTTGTTAACTAGTTCTGTGCTCTCCTAAATTGTACAATAAAAGTATTTGTTGGTAACTTACCTAGACTTGGGACTTGAAAATGGCAAGGCTCTGTGTACTTGCCCCGCCTCTCCCAAGCTGCACACTGACGGACGACCTTCCTCGTGATCGGTGGTAAAAGACGAGAGGTTGAAGAACCATAGTTTAGGTACGCATACATCTTCTGCACCAGTACCTGATCGTTGTGAAGCCTTTACTTTGTCCTGGTTTTCTTTTGAACACAGTGCACAAGTTTTGGATCTTCTGCTTCAAGTAGTTAATGTTAACCACAGGATTTATGCTTTTGCACATCTCCATCTCCATTGTAGGCCTTCATTTTTAGATGCTTGTTGAAATACTCCCCAGACTTCACCTTCCACAGACAGGGATAGGTCAGTAGACTTCAATGAATTCTCAAATGAAGTCTGGGTTGTTAAACACATCATGAGCCATGAGCCCTGTAAAACATGAAAAAAAAATGCATTAGTCACCTTAAGCATTACCTACTCACTCAAATAAAGATCAAGGGACAGGCAAGTGCCAACACATTCTGGTAATGCTCTGTGAACAAACATTCCAAGAAAAATCATTAAAACAAAGGTTCTTATGAATGAAACCTTGTTGATTACCACGCAATTTCACTCCACAATACCCAGCACTTGCGTTTCTTGTCCGGTGACATCATATCCTGTGTTTGCAAGCCTTACAAAATATGCCACAGCCAACTCATAACAGAGAAACACAGAGGAGGAGGGCAACGACACCTATGAGCCACAGTGAGATTGAGGCCATGGTGAGCATTCCTGACAAGGCTGACTATGATGGCAGGAGGGCATTCTATCCTCATCCCAACTCCAGAATGGGCCTGCATTTTGGACACAGTGCAGAATAGGTTGAAGTAAAAATTTGGGGTTCAGTAGTCAAACTGACAGCTCTGTAAATGGTGGTCCAACGTGAAAAACAGAGAGAGGGTCATGCTTGGGGATATGTGACGTTGCAACGCCAAAAACAACTACTGTACTTTACCTAGGGGTATTATTAATTCATGAGGGGTGTTGGGGGAGGGGTGAACAGAATTTGTGTTATGTTTAGTAATTTCGGTGCTTTTGTTTAGGGTGACGCTCTTTAAAGAAAAAAACGGTGGCTGCTGCAAAGGAGCCAGAGGCAGAGCAAGAGGCAGAGGTTCACCCTGGACATGAAGGTAGGATATTGCCACATACTCATGGTCAAAATAATTTCTGGCTGACCCCACCCTAACCAACACCACATAACAAAGACAGAACAACATATGTGTGGGTTGAATTGCTTAATCAGCCATTTTAATATACATCACAGCTTAAACTTTAACATATACTTGACATTACTTCCTTAGATTAATATTGCAACAAACATCTCAACAATCGAAATAACATATCATCCAACCTGAGGGTACAGGTCCTCCAAGGGATTACCACTGGTAAACCATACCACCTCTTTTCCATCACCTGTAACCGAATGATATTGCTTCCTGTTTCCTACCCTTTTCACCTCCCCCCTGTTAACCCATCTCCCAAACCTTTTACTTTACATCCCTTCTAAAACCTTCCACTCTCCGATTACCCATTCACTCCAGCCTCTCCCTCATACGCTAATGAGACCTTCTCCTTAGGCTACTTTCCTTGCTTGGTTCTAGGCCTATCTGTAGCTTTGCTTGGTCATTATGCATTTTAGTTTTGTTCTTTTGTTAAGACCATACCTTGTTAAGGCCAAGTTTTGGAAATTTAATAAATAAATTTTGTGTTTTAGGGCAGTTAAGTATATAATTTACCATTTAAATAAACAGAAATTTTATGTAGAAACACTTCTGAAATAAAGATTTATTTTTCTTGCTGAAGTGTGGACTTGAGCACTTTAGCTTGTTCAATAACTTAATCTGCAAAGAATCCATAAACCCTTTTACTAAAAACTCATTTGGAAACAAATCTTGAATGCAGTCCTTTAATTGTCTATGCACATTATTTTCAGAGCTGAATTGTTTTAATGACAAAATCAGGACAAATTAGAGACCAAATTAATTTCATCGGGTGGAGGTGGAATAATAATTTAAAAGTATAATTGAAAGCAATAGCAGTTTCAATACAGGTGGTCAAATTTCATATATCAAAAAAAGTAATTGTATTTAACAAGTTAAAGGCATTAAAGTGAAAAAGATGTGCAGGTGATTTTAAGAAAGAACTAGGTCCAGCAGAGTATCATTTCTAGTTGGGGCATCTATAAACTGTACCATAAAATATTCTTGTATTAGATTCACAAATTTCCTCCCTTTTGCTGTCCCTGTAGTACCATTACTCCAGTCAATGTCAGGATAGTTGAAATCTCCCATGATTAAAATACTTACACTTTTTGCTGCTTTTTCTATCTGTGCTAGTAGTTGATTTTCTATTTCTTCCTTAGCACTGGGGAGCCTATAGCAGACTCCAATAATAAATTGTGTGTTATTCAACCCCACATTCAACTTCACCCATATTGCCTCATCCTCATCGCTTGTTCCATCCGCAATTTCTTCTTTCACATTCACTTTTAGATCACTTCTCACATACAGACAGACAGACACCACCACCCTTTCGTTTGACTCTGTCTTTACAAAAGAGAGTATACCCAGGAATTGTGACAGCTCAGTCATGCGAAGAACAAAGCCAGAATTCAGGAATACCAACTCCTTACTCATTAATGCTTCCAACTCTCCTATCTTGTTTGCTAGACTTCTAGCTCTTCTAGGCTCTTTAAACCATTGCTGCTTTTACCATCACTGTTTGCCAAATCCTTTTGTTTTTTAGTAGAATTAGTACTGCAAAATACAATGTTTGTTTGTAACATAAGAAGCTTATTACAATTATCCTTAACCCTCCCCGCAACTATACCCAATCCACCATCCACTAGTGTCTGACCCCTGACTAACCTTTCTGCCACCTTATTTAACTGTCCCACCCCCGTCCTAGTTTAAATATCCCTCCACCATTCCCTTAAATCTTTCCCCTAGCACAGCAGACCCCCTTATATTAAGGTGCAAACCATCTCTGGCATACACGTTGTACCCCAATGAAATGTCAGCCCAGTGCTCTATGAACCCAAACCCTTCCCTTTTGCACCAGGACTTAAGCTATGCGTTTAGCTGCCTAACCTCCCTCTGCCTTTCCTGTGTTGCGCATGGCACAGGCAATATTCCAGAGAACATAGCCTTGGAGGTCCTTTTCTTGAGCTTGAAAACTAGTTCCCTAAACTGATTTTGAATGATCCTTCATCTTTCATCTAAATTGTCATTGGTTCCAACATGTACCAAGACAGCTGGGTCCTGTCCAGCCCCTCCCAGTAGTTTGTCTACTTGGTCCACCACATGCCGAACCCTGGCACCAGGGAGACAGCAAACAATTTGTTGAAGGGATCCGGGTGACAAACTATTCTATCCATCCTCCTGATCATAGAATCCCCTATGACAACCGATTGTCTTTTCCTTATTGCGTTTCCCTCTCCACCACTTCTAGATGTGCTGCTCTCTCGGCTGTTAGGGGTATCAGTAACATCTAGAGTTGCCACCACTGGGTCTGCCACCTGCACATCTTCACATAACTTTGCAAACATGTTGGGGTGCTCAAACACAGGCCTGGCTTTCCTTTTCTGTAGATAGAGGCAAAGGGTCCCAAGGGGGTTCATCTGGTCCAAAAATTAGCTGGTTGCACATCTCTGTTACAAGTGATATAGGCCTCACAGTAGATAGAGGCAGAGGGCTCTGAGGGGGAGAAGCTCTATACAAAAATTAGCCAGTCACACAGCTCAATTACAAGTTATATAGGCCTCAAAGTAGATAGAGGCAGAGGGCCCCAAGGTAGGTCCTCTGTACAAAAATTAGCAAGTTACACAGCTCTATTGCAAGTTATAGGCCTCGGAACAGAGTAGAGGTAGAGGGCAGTGAGGGCGAGGAAGAGAAGAAGGAGATGCAGAAAGCTGTGAAAGTGCTCCTCCTGTCAAGGTGTCAGCAGGCCGTGCAGCAGTTGCCGACTAATCAGTGCACTCTGCAGAGGGGGTGTTGAAGTCATTGCCGATCCAAGCCTTATTCATTTTAATAAAAGTGAGTTGGTCGACATTTTCTGCGGAGAAGCGAATGCGCTTGTCAATCTTTCAGATAACACACCTGCGGCTGGGCAGGCAAGGATCTGAATGGCATGTTCTGCCAGCTCTGGCCACTGCTCAAGCTTGGATACCCAGGAGCGCAGTGGGTCCTGGCTTTGCAGGTTGCAGATGTCCCATATAGAGCTCAGGTATTCCTACACCATGACTGAGTAGCGCTGCTGTCATTGGCAACTGCTGCAGGACCTGCATAGTTTGGCTTAGACGACCTTTTCTGCTGCTGCCACCCATGCCGCTTAAGGTAGTTGTTTGTCTGCCATGGCTGGTGTAATTGCCATAGGGATCCCTGCTGCTGCTGCTGGCATACGGAAAGGCTGAGCACAAGTCACTTACAAAGACTTCTTGGTAGTGCTGCATTATAGGTCCCCTGTATTGGGGCAAGGTGAGTTTTTCTATCTCAGGCTTGTAACATGGATCAAATAATGTAGCAATCCAATAGTCGTCAGTGTTTGTTTTTATGTGCTGTATGCGCGGATCTTTGGCTATGCACTCTTGCATGAAGGCTGTCATGTGGCTCAAAGTTCTCACAGCTGAGGGAATTCTGGACCCAGGCTCCTGTGGGTCGTACAGGAGCACAAGGTCATCCTCCTTTTCCTCTGCCTGGTCTTGCCATCCACGGAACATGCAGCCTTGTGTTTGGGTGGATGGATGCCATGTACCCTCCATATCCTCCTCTGCCCCTTCCTCCCCTTCTTCCACGCCTGCAATCTCCTTCTTATGCTCATCCTCTTCCACCTCTTTCTCTTTCTGGATTTGCGGTACACTATGGTAGGCACCTAGTAGGCACGCATGTCCGAGATGATGTAAACGTCATCTCTTCCTGCAGCGTCTGCTCTGTGTCGTGTCCAAGCTCCACCATCATCTGTTCCAGGGATAGGGATGGTGTCACTGACACAAGCCTGATTCCTGCTGATCATTCTGGTCACCTCTTCCAAAGGTGCTAATACAGTGCACAAGTCCTCAGTTTGTAGGGTTTAAGTAAGGTAATGTAGGTAAGCTTTTCAAACGAGCAGACTCTGCCATGTATAAGGTGGAATTCCAATGAGTGGCCACATCACAAAATCACCGGTGCACCGGCAGATTGAAGTTTTGCTGTAAATCCACCAATCTGGCACTGGCTGTATATGACCAGTGGAAATGCGCTTAGAATTTTCTGGCCTTCAGCAACAGCCACTGGAGGCCTGGGTACTTAGCAGGGAAGCATTGTACTATGAGGTTCATGACATGGACCAGGCAAGGTACGTGTGAAAGTCTCCCAGAAGGCAGGGCTGCCAGCAGACTGGCCCAGATGTCACACACGGCTTTACCTGGCTGGAGCCAGTGCGGAGTTACCCATATGTTCCCCTGCTCCCGCAGGGCCCTTAGAATGGCTGTGCCTGTGTGGCTGAGGGAGCCGAGGCATTGCAACCTCAGGACTGCGTGGCAATGTCTGACTTGTGCACCGAAATAGCAAGGTTCAGGTTGTTGCTGGCGGAGAACAGATGCTGGTGGATGGGAGGTGCTGGGTCTCCACGGCAAGGTGTCCCTGGAGGAAGAGGTTGAGGCAGACGAGTCAAAGTAGGAGGAGGAAGTGGAGGTCGAGGAGGAGATTGCATGGCGATGTGCTCTGGGCACGTGTTCATGCAAAGCAGGAAAACATTTTTTTGCAAAATACTGCCGCTTGGGCATTACATCTTGTGGGTTTGTGCAGAGGAATGCGTAACTAAATGCACTGGAGTCCACCAGCTGGTAGGGGAGGAGCTCAAACCCAATCAACTGTTCAAATTGCCTCATTAAATAGCTTTGTTTTGGGGTCATTTGGGCCATATTTCCTCTTGCGCTCCAGCATCTGGGGGATGGAAGGTTGGATGCTGCTAATGCTAACCACAGAAATATTGGACAATTGGGTAGAAGGTGTGAGGGATGGCAATGATGCCTGATCTTGACTGCTAGCAATGCGACAAACACCGCCGCTCTGCATTGGAGTTCCTCCTCACTGCTGGTGGAGCCTGAAAACTGTAATGCTCGGCTACATCCCCCACTCAAATTGCTGGCAGCAGCATGGGGACCTTTGGTGGCAGGAGGATAGGCAGCAGAGGAAGATCTAGCAGCTTGAGCTTGCTTCTGGGGCGCAGGTCAACGTACAGAGCTCTGTGCTTTGCCCAGGTGTTCCCTCCAAGTTACCGGGTGGTGGCTTTTTAAATGTGTCCTCATGCAAGTATTCAACTGCTGAGCACAGTTTCCAGATGACCATAGTGTTGTCATCACTATGGACACTAAAAATTGCCCACACGGGCGAACATCGAACTGGGGCAAAAGGTGCTCTGGAGCTGGTGCTCGTGGTGGCGGTCCACGGTTGTTGAGGCACACCTGTGGTGACAGCTGCCGAAGCTTAACGACTATGACTTGCTTGACTGGTACGAGATGACTGCAGAGTGTGGACAGCTTTTACCCTCTTCCTCCTTCTCCCCCTTTGAGGGTGCTCTGCAACCTCCTCCTCCTCTTCTTCCTGCCTATGATGATCTCCTTGATCGCCCCATGTCAGATCAAGGACATCATCATCATCATTAGAAGAGACATTTCCCTGTATGTGCCGACAGGAAGCAACAGCCTTTTGGAGCCAGTTTGAAGTGGCTCATCTGGCTCAGAGTTTTGGGGTGAAAAGTAAAAGGAGGGAATGCCTGTGAACTGACTCTCTTCATCAGATGACTCAAACAACTGTGCGTCTTCAAGGAATGCATCCTGCTCTGCCTCTCCACCCCCTTGGTGGGACTTCTCTACGTACTCATGAACATTCTGCTCTACATGAGACTTTTCAACCGAGGAGGAAGAAGTACGAGGAAGAGGTGTATCAGGAACTATAGTTTGAGAGAGGAAGAGGGGGTGCAATCATTTGACCCAGGCTGCTTCATGTACTCTACTACCTGTTGTTCAAGGCGCGGTAATAATGGGCGCACGGTCCGGCTGGCTTTTTGTTTTTGGGTCTGTAGTTAAAAACCAACCCATACTGCTTTGGTTGCCACCCCTGACAAAGCTGCTCCTTCCTCTTTGGCTAGACATAGGTAAAATGTTTGTGTGGCTTCACACCCTGCAAAATACTTTAGAGCTAATATGCTTCACAAAGTATAAATTATTACAGTAAGCAGATTTGTTTTGGGGGGGGAGGGATTTACACAAAAAATTCAAGTGCACTGTGTGTGTTGTATGCAGCACTTTCCTTCAGCAGTGACGCTTGTAATATGCAGCACAGTATACAAATGTGACGTCCGTCACTGTGTCTGTCTGACTGTCTCTCGGTACAAGTGTGATGGTGTGCACACCCTCTGGGTACCCTGGCTGTCTGTAAATAACAAACTGACTGACTACAGCACAGTAGCAATACAGTACAATATACAACTATCTATCTGACTAACAGTGAAACACTCTACCTATCTGAATAGAGTAGATTACAGGACTGAAGCAATACGGTACAATACAAATATCTATCTGACTAATAGTGAAAGAGTCTAACTATCTAACTGCAGCAATTTAATTTTACTTTAACACTGCCAGCAGCTCAGAGAGGTTGTGTCTACTAGCAGATCTCTGTCACAAGTGGTAAATGCAGGCAAGTCCTGGACTGATATAGGCCAATGGCTGCCTGTGTGACATGTGGTGACAGACAGCCAATTGGCTGCCTGCCACCACAAAGATGGAGAAGATCCCTGCTCCTATTAGAGGGCCCTAGGCATTATGGGGTAGGTCCCTAGGCACTGTGGGAGCGCAAAATTTGCACCTGCGTACCATATGTTTTTTTTCGGATCGGGTCTACCCGATTTAGAACGGCCATATTCAGGTCGAATATAAGAACGACTCGAATTCGAACACCAACACTATTCTTTAGTCACTGGCATGGTACTGATGGCTTGGCGTAAGGCTAATGTGGTTCCTATCTTCAAAAAGGGAGCAAAGTCATTACAAGGTAATTACAGACCGGTTAGTTTAACGGCCATAGTTGGAAAGGTCCTAAAGAGTTTGATAAAGAACCACATAAAAGAGTTTCTGCTAGAAATAATATTAGTGATAGTCAGCATGGCTTCAAGAAAGACCGAAGTTGTCAAACAAATTTACTCTCTTTTTATATAACAGTTTATGTAGTGTACTTGGACTTTTTTCTAAAGCATTTTACACTGTACCCCACAGACAGTTAATATAAGTCAGGGTCAATAGATTTAGAAAAGTCAATCTGTAAATGGATAGAGAACTGGCTTAAAGACTGCATCCAGAGAGTTGTAATTAATGATTCTAGTATTATAGAGGAGTGGACTGCAGAGATGGAGACATAATCTTGCCCCTGTACAAAGCATTGGTCAGACCACATCTGGAATATGCAGTCCAGTTTTGGGCACCAGTTCACAAAAAGGACATTGTGGAATTGGAGAGAGTGCAGAGAAAGGAAACTAAACTAATAAAAGCAATGGATGAGCTCAGCTATGAGGAGAGATTAGCTGAACTGAATCTATTCTCACTTGAGAAGAGACATTTAAGGGGGGATATGATCACTTTGTATAAATATATAAATGGTCCATATAGAGAACTCTCTTCCCAATTATTCACTTTGAAATCATTACAAAGAACAAGAGGGCACTCTTTGCGGCTGGAGGAAAATAAGTTTATTCTTCGGATAAGGAAGGTATTCTTCACTGTAAGGTCTGTGAAAATGTGGAATCAGCTCCCTCAGGAAGTAGTTTCAGCAACTACTATAGATTGCTTTAAGAAAAAGCTGGATGCTTTTCTAGAAGCACATAATATGGGCTGGGCTTTAAGCTTTAAAGTAAAAAAAAAAACAGGGACTGTTGATCCAGGGAACATCTGATTGCCTCATGGAATCTGGAAGGAATTTTTTCCCCTGTTGAAGCAAATTGTAACAGGGTTTTTTTTGCCTTCCCCTGGACCAACAATGTATTATAGGGTTTTATATCTGGGATATGTTTATTTCCCTAGTAGTTGAACTTAATGGAATTATGTCTTTTTTCAACCTAACCTACTATGTAATAGTAGTGATATGTTAATTTACATCTGAAGACCATTTTTTTTCTTTTCATTTTTGGACACGGTAAGTAAAAGCACTGTTATCTAATATACACGTGTTACAAATCCCCACAGGACCAGGGGTTCCCTCTTCTATGTCACCCTCTGTTTCTATGTCAACAACCTGCTGCCAGCAGCATTTCTGTTCAAAAAATCTTATTCTCTGGTTACTTCCTAATTCATTGGACTTCCTGGGAGCTGCCCCTTTACCTCATAGGACTACAATATTCTGCAGATGCACTCTACCTGCTGGGAGAAATGTGAATACCATCTGAACTGCCTCTTCTCCAGTACTCTCTCTGGTGGTGGGTTCAGTTACCTGCTGGTCACATGATATCCATTCATCGTCCGTAAATAAGGAAAGGACTGGCAACAAAATCAGCCATGGGCATATAACGTTCAACTTGTGAGACTGAATAGGCCAATGCACAAAAAAAAAAACAGAAATGCATGAGTGCATTGACAAAAGTGGGAACATCAGACAGCTCTCTACTCCTTGTCTGATGTTCATGCACATGGCACGCTAAGTGAAGCAAAGTACGCAGCATTGCATATAGTGGGAATAAGGCCTTACTGTCGAAAAACACAGGTTTGCACAAACGGGAAAGAAATTATGAAAACTGCCACGTTATCTAAGAACTGGTAACCTCCAATATGCTACTAGGTGTTATTTGCATAGGGTAACAGCTGGCAGGTATTGGAGCACCAGCATTATTATGAACCTAAGCCATTTAAAAAAAAAAAAAACAGCAGACAACTAAACACCTGTTCATACTAAATGATTCAGCTCGATACAAATCAAGTATAACCCCCCATCTCCTAGATTCTAAGCTCTTCTGGGCAGGGTCTTATCCTCCTCCTGTGTCACTGTCTGTATTCGTCTGTCATTTGCAACCCCTATTTACTGCTCTACGTAATATGCTGCTAAATAAATCCTGTTTATTAATGTTATTAATTAATATTATTATTATTATTATTATCAATAATAATAATAATAATGATATTATTAACCATTGCTGGGAAGCAGAAAAAGAGCATTAGAATACAGTGACAGGCAGGTCTCTTTAGGAGTTCATGTGTACAAGGTCCTATAGGGGGATTTTTAACCTCCTTGCAGTTAAGCCCGACCTTCGCTCGGGCAAAAAAAAATTGCAAGGATGGTTAAGCCCGAGATTTTTCACTTACCTGGTCCCCCTGTGCTCATCCAGCGTCGTCCTCCATCAGTCATCGTCCGCCGATTTCATATTATCTACTAGAACCCCTGTTCGGACATATTTCTGTAAGTTACAGGTCTACAATTTAAAAAAAAAATTTCATGAAAAACAGTGGATCACTTTTGGTACAGAAATCTAGACCTCAGTGTAACGCTTAGGTGGTTAAGCAAACCTAGCTGCAGCTTGCAGCTGTACCCCTATCATGATCTAATACTAATAATTATAATACAGCTTCTCTTAAAATGCATTCTGATAATAATGATGCTAGACTTTAAATAACTTGATTAGTTACAAAAAATTTTGACTTTTTTGGTGTTTATTTCCAGAACATGAACTCTTCTAAAATACATCTCAGAAGAATTCTTTGAATTTCTTATTGCTTGTGTTTTTCCCATAAAGCTTGTTGCTGATTTATTATACCTTTCAAGCTGGTGAACTTGTTGCCTATCAAAGCACAAGCTCTTCCAGACTTTTTTAATTCCCAGTACCATTGTCTAGGAACAAAATGTCCTTAGGCACTACCGTTTTGTGTAAACATGCAGAAAGTTCCACTGAGTTCCAACTGTCTGACTCCTTACAATCTGTATTTGCCTTTGATAAATCCTTTAATGCTGATGCATTTCTGTCTAGCGTATATTGCCAACTCTTGCTGAAGATTCTCTATCCTAAGGGAATGAAAAGCTTAAAATCTCAATCAGTCTGTTTATGCATGTGTAGGCTTTCCCCCTGGCTGTGTGTCATGCCTGCTTTTGGAGATCTGTGTTCATAATGTTAATCTGCTCTACCTTTCTGGCAGATGACACTGGTGCTGTGATGGGTACAAATTGCCTCTGAACATACTCATGTCAGCATGTGTAGCACTGCAGATTGCATATTAGTTATATGCTATAAAATAGTTTTCATTATGAATTACAGACAAAGCATTTGAACATTGTCCATATCACCCAGAAGCATGATAACCTTATTAGGAATGCATCACAAATATCTACTATAATGTCTGCTGCTGTCTGAAAGCTGTTGTGTGCAATTGTTTTTTATTTTTTTTTTGCCCAGCTGATAGAGCAGATATCAGTCATGAGGGAGCTTCTGTCTTGCTTTGTTGAACTGCAATGAACTGTCTTCTGCTATAGAAGAACGTTTAGGTCTGCCATAATCTCACCACAATATTGCGTCTCCACAGTTCACAGCCATTTTGTTAAAAGGCAACCATTTTAGCAGTTGCCTATTGGGCCCCAGGGTATGACAACATTGGTGTCAAAGCCTTTGTGTTAGCATATTGACAATGCCCTTGAGGTGTCTCCATAGTATATATGTATAACATACATAAAAGACTAAACCTAGTCTGGAACTTTTTTGTATTGTATTTGAATTTTGTATCTCATGTAAGTATTCGGAACACTTGTATTTTTGTAATTTGTTATTTTGAGTCTTTTTTTTTTGTCATTTTGGGAAAAGAGGGTGGTAGCAACTTTAATTGTTAGGTCTTGACTAATAATTTACAATTAAAAACACTTTTTTTTAGAAATATTGTGCTATTTTGTTGGTCTGCATAATTTAATTTGTCCAACCCTAACTATTAAGCATAAACAATAAAATGTTTTATATTTTTGTTTTGTTTTCATAAAGAATTATGGATTTTCTGGACTAAACATAATAATTATTAAAAAAGGACACTCAATATATAAAAAAAACATAATATTTGTTATCTACAAATATTACAATACATATACAAAGTCATCATTTGCATAACATTTGGTTGCTTTTAAAAGTATAATGTTTACATAAAGTGGGCCCAGAGCAAAAAATAAAAGAAATTAGTAAAGGGCCTCATGACAGGGTGAGGGGGGAAGACACAGTAAAGAAATAGGAGATTGGGTGCTCCATATGATATGCGGTGATAGGTGTGGTCAAGGGGGTAGAAGGGGTCAAAGGACATCAGTTAAAAGGGGGGTGGGTAGATAGGGGAGAGATCATTATCACAATGGGAAGGCAGGAGTTTTTTCCCCACTCACCCCCATCAGCTAGGGCGGTTTGGGGGTCCATGAGAGTTGGGTTTCAAGGCTTTAACCTCCTTGCCGTTAAGCCCGACCTTCGTACGGGCAAAAAAAAATGGCAAGGATGGTTAACCCCGAGATTTTTCCCATCCTTACTTACCTGGTCCCCCTGTGCTCATCCAGCGTCGTGTTCGTGTTCCAGCATCGTCCTCCGTCGAT
>NC_092867.1:44669689-44690416 GCF_032062135.1 Pyxicephalus adspersus
AAAAAAATCATGAAAAACAGTGGATCACTTTTGGTACAGAAATCTAGACCTCAGTGTAATGCTCAGGTGGTTAAAGGCAGCAGGGGATGGGAACCCATCAGGGTATGGGTTGTCGTTGGGTTGTCGTGAGGCCCTTGGGATGGAGGGATACCTTTTAATTGTCCCCGAGGCGGACAATTAACTGGGGGCCCTTTTGGTAAGCAGAAGTATTCCAAAAGTAGTTAAATGAGTAGTACTTTCATAGACCTTTCAAAACCTGCAAAATGTTAAGAATTACATGTATGTTTGAATAATTTTATGATGATGGCCAGGCTGGTCATGTTCAGAGTCATACCCAAATATGCTCTCCAGGTTTCTGGTAAGACTTATAGAGTATTTCTACATTTTTTCACATGAAAAAAAAAATAAACTGTTTCACCCCAGAGGCCCAGTATATTGAAAGCATTTCCTAGCAAAAAAGCTGCTTTTTCAAGAATGGTGCCAGAAAAAACATTTAATTTATATTTAAAAGGATGGAATCAAGCAACCCCAAAATGTTTTATACAACAATCAAAATTATTGCTTTAAAGTCTCTCATGTCACCATAAACCCTAACCGGTTTCGTTCAAACACCTTTTATAAGTATTAGTCTATTAGGTAGTATCTTCTCCTCATATGAGGTCCCCCCTAGTAAGTGAACCTGCACCCCTCAATGTGTAGCATTCCGCATATGTGGTCAGCTTAAAAAAAATATATTATTAATTTTTAAGTTTAGTAAAACAAAATCCATAATTTATCATAAAAAATAATAGCTTCTAATGTTACTGGATTATGAGGGTTAAATGCTGGCCTTTAATACTGCTTTCATGGCACAACTAATGCAATCTGCAGTTTTTAGATTAGTATAAAAAAGGGATGAGCAACAAACATCACTATTAATATTGTTGCTTTTGGATATTAATAATGTCCAAAAGCATTCCATGTTTGTGAAAGTTCTCATTTATTAAGGTCATAATCAAATCAAGTGTTAGTAAGGCACAATAAACTGGATTTGTTCCTGTAATGTTGAATTGATGAAGCAGTTTGGAGAGTTGTGAAACATCTTCAATAGGGATGAGCCAGAATGCCTCATTGATAAGTACAGCCCAGGGAGCGTGGGAATCTGTGGTCACAGCTGATCCAATCAGCTGTGACTGCAGGCGAACTCCAGATGAACTCTCAATGGAGTTTCTCCATTGAGAGTTCATCCGAGTTCAGTTCCCACGGTCACCGGGCTGTACTTAGCATTGATAGGTACAGCCCGGGGAGCTTGGGAATCTGCGGTTATAGCTGATTGGAGGCACAGGAGTGCTTCCAATCAGCTGTGACTGCAGGCGAACTCTAGATGAACTCTTTATGGAGTTTCTCCATTGAGACTTCATCTGAGTTCAGTTCCCATGGTCACCAGGCTGTACTTAACATTGATAAGTACAGCCCGGGGAGCGTGGGAACCTGCGATCACAGCTGCTTGGAAGCATGTGGGTGGCTCCAATCAGCTTTGACTGCAGGCGAACTCCAGATGAACACTTTATGGAGTTTCTCTATTGAGACTTCATCTGAGTTCAGTTCCCACGATGACCAGGCTGTACTTAACATTAATAAGTACAGCCCGGGGAGCGTGGGAACCTGCAATCACAGCTGATTGGAGGCATGCGGGTGGCTCCAATCAGCTGTGACTGCAGGTGAATTCCAGATGAACTCTGAGATCGGCGAGAACACAACCTCGTGGCGAATCTTAAGGCCATTCTCTCTTACATGTCCTGTAAGTGAGAAAGGCCCAATATGCTGCAAGATTGAAAATTTAAATTTCGCTCACTCATCCCTAATCTTTATTATTACAATAACAAGTCTAGTTAAAGGTGACCAACTACTATTAGACATTCCGTACTTAACCTAAGCCCCCCCCACCATAATTTTTCATTTTTTATTATTAAGTGCCACATTGTGGCAGTGCGGTACAATAAAAAGGGACTGCAGATAATAACCTATTTTACAAGTACAGTTAGTGACAAAGGAGGAGCACTTTGACAAATACTTACCTGATTCTACATTCCAGCCCTCTTTGCTTTCCTTACCTGTCTGATGCCACACAACCTTTGGAAAATAAACATCCCATCCGGGTCATCTTCCTACTGTGCAACACAGGTCTGTTGATCCTAACCAATCAGCTTCCCATTCTCATAATTCTATCTCTTAATGAGCTCTAAATAATGTAAACCACCTATATAAACTTAATGAAGTTTATTTTTGTAATTTGCCCATAAATGGAAATAGAAACTTGATTGGTTGCCATCAGCTACAAATCTATGTTTGGTATCCTTTTCTTTTTCCATTTCTCAAATATTTGCTTTTTTCTCTTCCTCTGGTATATATTCACCAGCCTTTTTCTATTATATCCCCTTCTTTTTTTCCTTATTGTCACCCTATAGCTCTGTTTCTCACATTCACTTTCTTCCTTTGTTTGTTTTTCCTGCTGGCTCTTTACCTGCAGTCAGTATTTATTGCTTCTCATACATTATTGATTTTGCTATGTAAATAGAACAAAAGAGTAAACTAGAAAGAAAAATCATTAAAACTACTCTACATTTTTGTTTATTTTATTCCTTTATCATATTTTTTCGCTTGCTATCTTTTTATTACATTTATACATTTTTATACTGATGTTTTATGATTTTTTTTATTCATATAAGCTTTTTTATAAACATGTAAAGGATAAGAATACCTCATTAGTGTTTTAAACAAAATTATAAATTTGGATTCTTTTATTTGTTGAAGAATTTAAAAAAAAAAAAAAAAAATAATCTATATGGATCCCCTGTGTACTCACCTAAAGCTACAGTCATGTGAGGTTTCAACTTAAGGTTTTCTCCCTTTTCTCCTGATTCCTTTTTGCATACTGCAGAGCCCCTTTCCAGCTGTCCATATGACCATGTGCCCTCCTCTGCTGGAAAGACAGTACTGTCAAGGGACCAGGATGAGAGATCTACACTTTAAAACATATATATATATATATATATATATATATATATATATTTATGTTTTATAGTGTATCCCTATATACAGTTAGGTTCCTAAATATTTGGACAGAGACAACTTTTTTTCTGATTTTGGTTCTGTACATTACCACAATAATTTTAAATTAAACAATTCAGATGCAGTTGAGCAGGCTTTCAGCTTTAATTCAGTGGGTTGAACAAAAAGATGCGCAATTCCTTCGTTATTTCACTATCAATAAAGCAGATAAAGGACCTGGAGTTGACCGGGGGGGGGGTTTGTATGTGGTCAAAGGAGCTCTCAATGCACGTGAAACAAGCCATCCTTATGTTGCACAAACAGAAAAAACTGAGAAATTGTTACAATATTAGGAGTGGCAAAATCTACAGTTTGGTACATCATGAGAAAGAAACAAAGCACTGGTGAACTCAGCAACGGCAAAAGACCTGGACATCCACGGAAGACAACAGTGGTAGATGATGGCAGAATCATTTCCATGGTGAAGAGAAACCTCTTCACAACAGCCAACCAAGTGAACAACACTCTCCAGGAAGTAGGCGTATCGATATCCATGTTTACCATAAAGAGAAGACTACATGAAAGTAAATACAGAGGGTGCACTGCAAGGTGCAAGCCACTCATAAGCCTCAATAAAAGAAAGGCTAGATTGGACTTTGTTCAAAAACACTAAAAAAGCCAGCACAGTTCTGGAAAAAAACATTCTTTGGACAGGTGAAACCAACATCAACCTTTACCAGAATAATGGCAAGAAAAAAGTATGGAGAAAGCGTGGAACAGCTCATAATCCAAAGCATGCCACATTATCTGTAAAACATGGCGGAGGCAGTGTGATGGCTTGGGCAAGCATGGCTGCCAGTGGCACTGGGACACTAGTGTTTATCGATAATATGACACAGGACAGAAGCAGACGAATTAATTCTGATGTGTTCAGAGACATACCGTCTGCTCAAATTCAGCTAAATGCAGTCAAATTGATTGGGAGGCATTTCATAAAACAGATGGACAATGACCCAAAACATACAGCCAAAGCAACCCAGGAGTTTATTAAAGCAAAGAAGTGGAATAATCTTGAATGGCCAAGTCAGTTACCTAATCTGAACCCAATTGATCATGCATTTCACTTGTTGAAAACTAAACTTCGGACAGAAAGGTCCACAAACAAAGGGCAACTAAAAGCCGATGCAGTAAAGGCCTGGCAAAGCATTAAAAAAGAGGAAACCCAGCATCTGGCGATGTCCATGAGTTCAAGACTACAGGCTGTCATTTCCAGCAAAGGGTTTTAAACCAAGTATTAAAAATGAACATTTTATTTTCAGCTTTTTAATTTGTCCAATTACTTTTGAGCCCCTGAAATAAAGTGATTGTGTAAAAAAAGGCTTTAGTTCCTTGCATTTTTATGCAACCTTTTTCTTCAACCCACTGAATTAAAGCTAAAAGTCTGCAGTTCAACTGCATCTGAGTCATTTCATTTAAAATTAATTGTGCTAATGTACAGAACCAAAATTAGAAAAAAGTTGTCTCTGTCCAAATACTTATGGACCTAACTGTATATATATAGGGACACTATGGGAGAGGTTAGAGGTGATAGAAGACTTTTCGAAAGAAGTGTTAAGTAATAATAAGGTAGCAGTGATTTAATTTAAAAAGTAAAATTAACACATCAAAGGTATATTACAGTTGGTACTTCTGAGAACCAACAAATTAAGGTTTAGCACTCTAGCTGCACATGTAGAAAAAAAAACTAATTTAGAGGGATGTGGTATATAAGATGGCACACTTTGACATTTTTTCCCTTTACACTTGGTGCAAGAAGGAGTTTTTTCTAAAGCTTAGACTACACGGACTGTCTCCTCAGTGTTTAGCCTGAGCATTTAAATGCCCATGTGTGAAATTCCCATTCATTACAATAAGCTAGTCTACACCAGGGCATTTGTAGGAGGCACAAATTTACGCTTTTAGGAGAATACTCCTTTATTGGAGTTTAAACAAGCTTTTTACAGCAAGCCTAAAAGTGCCTTTAAAAGGCTATCCTGCTTTTTGGAAGTTTGTAAGAGTTTCTAGGCGTTTATAGTAGCATTCTTTATGGACCATAAGAAATTCATATGCCAAGTATAGTCAAATCAATATGAAATTGTTTCACCTTTTTTTCCTGTTTAGACACACACATGTGCAATTTAAAGGCTGGAACAAAATATATAGTGTTACCAATTAAGTAGTTGAAAATAATTTAATGTATTTAGGAATTAAACATAAATACAATTTAATATTACCAGAATAAAAAAAAAAAGTTTTGGTTCCATAAGTGGGGCAGCACCTCCAAATTAGGATAGCATTCTTGGTAGTGGAGGAGGGGCTGAACTCCAAAAACAGGGCCCAGAAATAAACTGTAAAGGACTCATCACCGATGTTGCCTGTCATCTGGCTCACGATTTGGTAACTGATAGGGAAATATTCAAGATGCAACAGGAAATGTTCACAAAGCAAAATCAGGAAAACGCATGCAGTGCAGATTGTCCTACAATCAGCAGAGTAGTGAGTTCACCAAATATTACTCCACATCTCAGGATTAGTAATCACAGGTAGAAATGCTATATATATCAGACTACAGTTATAAAGCTTTAAAGCTATATTCATAGGGGTATAAAACAATCCACAAATACCAAGAATGTAAGTTGCTGGCTTGGCTAAATAAACTCTGTGATATTGCTGACCCATGGTGAGCCACAGTATTCTGCCATGAGCTCAACTGTAATACTAACCTCTCCCATTTAAGTGAATAAAAAGTTGGGGTCAATTTTTTTGCATGAGCTGTATGTGGTTGTGGCAGATCACTCTGTAGTTCCCAAAATGAAAAGTCTCTTTTGGTTGTGCAATTGGATGTTTTGGCCATGCTTTTTGCCTTGCACTTGCTTGCAGTCTTTGGATTCAGAAATTGGTTTGACCACTTAGTAGACTTTAGGCATACACCTAAAACTGTGTTACCTATTCCTAACTAGCCCCAGCTCATCACAGCCTCACAGGCAAATGCCTCGCCTGTGTTCCACCTACCACTGGTGTTGAATACAAAACCCAGACATGAATAAGTTGGCCATTTATACAGTCTTTGTTTAGCTTTTTAGGAAAATCCTAACTTTAGGCTTATACTAAGCCTTTACTATACCAAATGTCTCCACCTGCCATATATGCACTATCCAAAACCTCCTCACAAAATATATGTTTGTGTGTTTGTATATATTGCAATACAGTGACACCAGTGTTACTTAGTAGAGTGCTGGATGAATGCTATGTGGGACCTAGATATCTCAGATAAAGCCCTTGAGGAAATACCAGCAAATAGGTGTCTGCAGGGAACCTCTAGGTTTCCCTGATGGTTATTCAGAATTTCTGTGCTGAAGTTGGTTTTACTGTGAATCTGCAAGAGTAAGGTGGGGCAGATTCCCAATTCCAGGTCCCACATTTTCATAAGGGGCAGAAGGTTTTTTAGCACACCCTTTTTTAGGCAGCAGGTGTGGCTGTAGGCTGCATGTGGGTTAGTCTGTGTGCTGCAAAGAACAATTTTATTTATGTTAGCCAGGAGGCTAAATCTTTTGTTTATGAACTTTTCTTTCTGTTGCTGAAACCAACCCCTGTGAGAGAAGATTGCTTTTTATTTCTGTTTTTAAACCAATAAAAGCAGGCAGGAGCCCTAATGTTAACTCATTGCGTGGAGTTGCTTTACTGTCAGCCCACCATTAGCAAGCCTGGAACACTATCCTGGTTAAAAAAAATACAGAACCCACAAGAATAGAAAATTACATAAAAAAGTAAATAAAAGAATAAAGTTTTATATTCCTAAGTGTTTATCTCAAGCAAAGTACTTTTTATTTCCTTAAAATAGCTAATAATAACTTGAACCCAAATAAAAAATCCATATACCATTCATTTTGTTTCTGGTTTTAAGAGATTTAGAAGTACAGTATAATAAACTTATGGCTAGTTTCAATAAACTTTCAGAATCCAAAGCCCATTGTAATTGATTTTTTTCCATAGAAACTCACTCATTTCTACCCAATTTATAAATAAATAAATAATGATTCAAATGAAATATAAAAGAGAAGAGTCATCATCAAAATCATTTCAAAGGAATGGTATTTGAGCACATTAAAGTTTTATTGTGTTTTCTTAAACTTACAGTAATGGTCCTAGAAAGTCTTTGAAATAGCAGTTTTATTGCCCCAGGGATTTTTAAAGGATCAAGTGCAGGTTGTATATTTAGTGTTAATTAATGCTGGGGGTGAAATTGGGAAGGGGGACTTACGTGATTAAAGTATATTAAATTACAATATATATATATTGTTGCTTATTAGCCTTTAAGCAGGGTGCCAATATTTGTATTCCAAAAATGTTTTTCTCTTTATTTGCATCCTTTGGTGATCCTGTCACAACACATGTTCTGTTATAGAGTGACAACCTTCACTTACTGTACACTATGGTTGGGGTGAGCCTAACATAAAATAACAAATGCTTTGCAATTCTTAACAGCATACTCGGATAACAAAAAACAAGAGTGTATAGGGTGGCATTGTTCAAACACCAAAACCTCTTTTATGTGAGATAGAGAATGAGCTTTATACAAATGTAAAATGCATAGTAACCAATGGAAATAATTTTAAAAAAATACATAAACCACAGAAAAGTAAAATTTTACTCAACGAAAAGGGAAGAGGGAGGGAAATCCTGGCTTTTCTTTAAAGTTCTCAAAGCCATACCTAATACCCAAGTGTTTTTAAAATTTTAACTAATCAACTAATCAAATACAAACAACAACAAAAAAACAAAAATAAATCAGAGTACAGTGGGCAAGCCCTAAGCAATAGTCAGTAAAAACAGATACTGCAGACTCACCACATTTTTCTCGTTGGAGTTCATCTGGAATTGCCAGACATACCTATGGCCACAATAACTGCTTTGGCCACAAATAAACTGCTTTACAATATTCAGTAAGGTAACCCTCCACCTTTGACAGAAATGAATTTCATTACAGCTGTCACTTTTTAAGTGTAAGAAAAGTGTTCATGCTAGTATGGGCTCTATTTATAAAACAGTGAATCCGACATTCCCTCAGATATTCCCCGGTGGGAATCATTTACTGCCATTATAACACATGGACCTGGAAGATTCCCACAAGGGAATGTTTGAGGGACTGTCTGATTGCCCATTTATAAACAGAGCCCTATGTGTAGATTTTTGCATCTACAAGACAGTCCAAGTGTATCTCAGAAGCCCACAATTTATATGAGCAAACTAGCTACAGAGTTATACAGAATGATTTTATTGCTGTACGTAAACTAGTAAATAAGGATGCTGGAATACTAGAAATGTGTATCTGTTAACATCTACTGCAGGGGTCAGCAAACTTTTTGGACTACTAGCCCATTTCAGGAGGTCAAGAATGCACACTAGGCAAGAAGAAACAAGGTGTCCAAAGAAGGGTTTTTTCCAACCGTGACTGCAAGCGAGCAGCCTCAGTTTTCTGCTCATCCATGGTGTAGTCTCTGTACGTGTGGGCGTGCTTGGCATCGAAATGCCTCTTGAGATTTGACCGCTTGAAATTGCTGTTGGTGTTGTTGCACATTAAACACAGGGCTTTCTTGCTGCGTTGGACAATGTATAATTTGTGAGTCTATTTGGGTTGAAGACACGACGCTCCATGTCAACCTTCAGAAGACTGGTAGCTCTGTGTTGCTTAGGCATATTTATTTGGGCTACTGTGCATAAACTCGTGGGATAACACGACAGTTCAATTAGGCCGGATTCAACAATAAATAACTAGGAAGGGGTTAGACCGGACTGGAATACTGGCTAGGCCGTATCCGGCCTAAAGGCTGAAGTTTGCCTACCTCTGATCTACTGCATATATTAACACAAAATTTTATGCTGGGTTTTGATTCTATGGAGGGTTTGATGAATTCAGCTTAATATTTGGCAAACCTAAATTTGCTGTGAAATCCTATTAAGAGAAGTGAAACCTTTTCTGATTATTTGTAAAGATAATAGACAAGTAATAATGAAAATGTTGTGAGAAAATGGACATTGCAATGGGAGACAAAAAAAAAATTAACATTTTGGAAATGGGCCCTTGGAAAAAACACAAATTGTTTAAATTATTAGGAGAATGCCTATATGGCAATTGATGCACACATAAAAAGCATACAGTTTGAACATTAATTTCAGTTAGTTCTATATGATCACCACCAGAACAATTCAAAGCAGGTATCAGAAGTCCAACAAATCAGCGTATATATAAGATAATGTGCATGTAGGAGTATGGCCTATTGAAGGTACTATACAGTCAACTACATAGGTTTTTGTAACTTTATTAATTATTTATGACATTATTACTTTTTAAAACCTCCAGGTTTTATGATTTGATTACCGTATTTTTTGCCGTATAAGACGCACTTTTTCTTCCCCAAAACTGGGGGTGAAAAGTTAGTGCGTCCTATACGACAAATGTGTTATAAAATAATTAAAATAATATACTCACCCGATACCCGATCTTGCAGAACTTTAATAAATCAGGCCCATAGACTGTATTTTAGCTAATTGTTCAGCTACTTGTCACCCCGGTATCTGCATGATTATGTCAGGTGTGACTGCAACTACTGACACCAAAAGACCAGATTTATAGCCAGGGAATTAGTAATATTTACAATAATGTCAGCAATGGCTGCTTCTATCATCTTTAAGTGGCAGGTCATTTTTAGCTCCACCTCCAGTGGCTTCATATTCTGTTCCTCCCAAATGAAACTTTTTTAAACCTACAATTAAATCTAGTCAGAAGGTAAAAGTTTTTACTCAGAGATGTAGGAGCAATACATAAAAACCAATTGTAGTTTCTTACGGTGTTTAATGCAGTATCCATTATGGCCAATACATAAATATAGAAATGGAGAGATGTCTGTGCTCAAATGCAAACCCATATATTTAACACATGAGGTGTTAAAGGAGTGTGATGACGTGTTAACACTAAAAAAATTCTTTCCAACCATCAGTACATTGACATACAATCCAAAATGAGTAATTATGAGTTTGCTTATATTGCAAAATATATGCTATGAAAATGCTGTTGCTGGCTGGACCAACAGGTAATACAATTATGGTATTGGGGGACTCTATGTTATTGCCACTGCAGTATATATGTCTTTTTATTTTGTCCAAACTCACTAGTGCACATTATTGCAAATACAAAATGCTTCTGTTAACAAACTTATAGAACAAAGCATATCATATTGCATGATAAAAAATGCACAAAACTGCAGAAAGAATATAAATTTGATGTGTGTCACTTTTTAAAATAATTTAGATTAGTCTGAGACTCTGCAGTACTGCCATGGCTCCTTGTTGTTAGTATTTGTTTATTTGGATGTTCCTCTCATTCTGCTGTTTTCATTTTAACTGTAAACTTTACAATAAGTAGCGCTGTCATTTACTTGTCAGATCAGGTAAATATCTGCAGTGCCAATTAGCTTTGGCAGGGAAACAGACTTGCAGATAGCTAAAACCCTAAAACTTGAAAAACTGAAAAAACTGTACTTTTTCAGCTACAAGTCAAATTCACTGAAGGTCTGGAAAAGTGATGTATGGGATATAACTAATAAAGCTGCAAAGATCACATTGCAGTTGCCCTATTTTAGTGTATAAAACAAGGAAATGAGCTTGTTGTCATAAATTGTGCTGTAGTATACATTGACAGCCAAAGGCAATATCTGATGTCTTTGTATGAAATTCCCCTTTTTATTTATCACTCACGAAGTATGTATGCTCCTTGAAATGATATTTTGTATTTAGGTTTTTGTGTAAAGCATGATTAGTTATGTGGTTTATGTAGTGTTTCATAATGTTGCTGTTGAAGCCACTGGTGACAACCCACAATATGTTGGTGTATTTCCTGCCATGTCCTAGCCATGGTCTTTCAGGGTGGCAGCGGGATACTGGATACTAAACTGCTTCTTAGCATGTAGCACCATGATGATTCCAGTATTTTCAAATATGGAGATCTCTGCCTCATAGGTAAATTCCCAGGCAGATGGAGGAGGAGCAAGAGAGAGGTGTGGATTCAGGTAAATGCCCAGTGGCTACCAATGTAGGGGAGGGGGAAAATCTCACATTGAAGTTGGGAGGATTTACTACCAACATGGAAGAATGGAGTCTAATACATCCACTTAGAATTTTTATTGTTGTCATTGACGCTAATGCTAGGGGCTATGATTGCAGTCACAGACTAGGGGCTTTTTTTATGGATACCTATACAAATGCTGGGAACTGTTATTGTGCTTACTGATACTAGATCTGGGCATTAATATTGAGGTCACTGATACCAATACTACCTTTACTGAAAATCTTTGGAGTTTTTTTTGTGGTCACAGACACTAGTGTTTTTGACTATTGATGTGGTCACTGACACAAATTAAAGGATCATTATTGAGTTCACTTATTCTGATCAGCTGGGTGCTATTATTGCAGTCATTCACAATATTATGGGGGGTAATCACTACAGTAGGGAGGAAATAATAATTGTAATCACTGACACCATCAGTATATGTAATCCTAGGCATGACAAACGTGATATATTACTAACAGTACTACCAGTCCTTAAATGTAGCAGCTGCATTAGTTCAAGGCCAAGAACGTTGCCAATGTGTACAGAAAATACCTGTTGATTGTGCAATAAATGCAGTGTCCTTGTCATTTCCTGTATTGATCCCAAGTTTCAAGCTATTTTCTGCAAACAACAAATTCCTTACATGCATCTATGGTTTTCTACAGAATGTGTTTTTCTAAATATGGTCTCATGCAATTAGGAAATCTCTATCACTAGAATTCGCTATGATAACTGCTGATACTGCTGATAACTAATATATTCCTACTTTGTGTAGCAGGGGTATAAGACCCAATATACCTTATATAGCCCAACATCTAACGAGTGAATGATACAATTTATGTGCTTACAGTCCAGCAGCCTGGATGCATAAAGCCTCCCCTTCTTCATTGCCATGAGAGAATTTTAAGGGTGTTAGATTTTTAACTTCTGGCCAAGAGTACTGATGCTAAAGAAAGCCAGAAGAGTCGTGTTTTTCTAATTACACTGCTTCGCACACCATCTCACCTATAAAGCAGGTAAGGGCATGGTATATTTAAGTCCCAAATCTGGGACACCCTGAAAAGTGAATTAAACCTAAACTATCCCATCACATGGGTAGGCTGTCAATCTGTGGGTACTTCAATCTATGGGCTATAGTACTGACAATCTATGGGCTTTTGTGGGGATGAATAAGAAATAACATTGGGGTTGATTTACTAAGACTAATTCAGGCACACCATGTCAAACTGTGCAGCTAACAGCTCTTGGGGACAAGTGCACAACAATCTGCTGCGCAGGCAGGAGAGGAAAACCACACTGTGGGCAACAAGATTTGCATG
Organism: Pyxicephalus adspersus; assembly: GCF_032062135.1. Lineage (NCBI taxonomy): Eukaryota > Metazoa > Chordata > Amphibia > Anura > Pyxicephalidae > Pyxicephalus > Pyxicephalus adspersus. The sequence continues at coordinate 44,682,185 of NC_092867.1, forward strand.
TGCCTGCAGCTGTGACTGTGGTGCATGTCTTTAGACAACAACCTCTGCAGCCAAAAGCAATATGTTTTAGCCTATTCCTTTTTATCCAATAAAAAAGCATATTTTTATCCTATAAATGAAAATCGTCCATAAACTAAAAATTATGATAAAAACTAAAATGCAAAAATTATTATGTTATATGCAAACATTTTTCTGTATTTGCTTGTAAACGGCCACTGTTTCCAAGACTCAGCAGAAACTGAGGAACTTTCCTTGGAAGATGATGACTTTATTAGATAATAAAGCAAAGCAAATTAAAAACTGCAGCCATCCATTAATAATTCTTGAAGTCTGAAGTAAAACTGTGTTGTGTATATGAATCAGAAACCAATCAGCCAACATCCAGTCTGTTTCCTTGTGCTCTGACTAATTAATTACACCATCTAAGGATGCTATTTTATTACATGTTCTCATCCAGAACTCCTTCATGACCATTTCCTCCAGCAGTGTATTAGTTTGAAACAGGTTTTAACATTAAAAATTATTTTCCTGCAGTGCTTTCTCCAGATTAAAAACATAATTTTTCATGTTTGGAAATGGCCATAATAATTCCTATTTCATTTCTATTGATAACATTACAGTAGTTCTTGTTTTAAATTAGCCTTTTACAAGGTCTAAAAATGTCACACAATTTACCTGGTGTAGATTTGTAGCACTGGTATTAAAATGCTTTTAAAGTTTCCAAGAAAGCTGGACATTTCTGGATATTAGCTGTGTTTTTGCCAAATACTTTCTGGCTAAAAGTCCAAAGCCGAAGCCTTTGACAATTTTCCATTTCACAATATTGTTTTAGTTTAAGTAAAAGAATAACATATGTACTTTGTAGCATATTTTTGTTCTGTATAAATAATCTGTGCAGTACATAAATATATATTCATAATGTAGTCGAATGGCTGAACAGTGTGGTCCTGGCACATGGGTACAGGGTTACAGGTCACCAAAATAAGATTGCCTAGAAACATACATACTGAGTCTTCTCAGAGTTTTTGGCATCCTAATACTGTGCTGTTAGGAATATCTCCTCATTCCTTAGCTGGGTTGTGAATTTTCTACTACTTTTTTGAGGGCTTTGGAGTTGTAATTCTCCTGTCATTTTCACTGATAGCTGTTCTCCTTCATGGACTTTTATGGACTTAGAAAATCCATAAAAAAAGGTGCCAGGACCCTGTTTCCGGTGCGTTCAATGATAAAAAAGCCATATATATTATATATATTCATTTATTTTTTTTTATATGTTATAAGTAGAAATAAAGGTCAATGCAGAAGTACAAACAACAAAGAATATCAAAACAATATCTTGATATATGATATGAAAAATTTATATCTGCTGGGTAATTCCATATTGTCAAATAATTTGTTCTTTTTTCATTCTTTACGCCAGTTGTTTTTGGATAACACATTCTAAAACTTTACCTAAATGTTCAACCTCTAGGAAAATCTCAGGCTAAGGTTATAGAAGAGGGTAATATCTCTTGATGTCTATATTTTTTAGGGGAACAAGCGTATGGTGGCCTCTCTGTAAATTATATAATGGAAAATTTAAGTAGGCCCATTAATGTTGAAACAATGGTAATTATGTATTTATACATAGATTCCTACATAACAAGTACAATATGGTAACATAGGTTTTACCAGCCCAATATATCATCATTATATCATCATGGGGTGGATTCTGTACTAGACATTGTGGACAATGAAAAAAATATTATATAATTGTATTTTAATTGACAAATTTTATTATCTTGCATCTGTCTTTCACCATTTGCAGAAGTCCATTCATAATGGAGAGCAGATATGGTTATTCACTCTCCCCTATGGTTCATAGTATTCAAACATAATTTTGATAGCACTCTGCTGGCTCCAGAATCAGAGTAGGCATAACTAAAATGTTTACTTTTCCATTTGGATACAGTAGAGAATTGAATCAAGTCAAGTTTTTACTGTTGCCTGTGTAACCAGTAGGTAAATTTATTTAATTGATCAAGTGACCACAATCCTCAAGACTAAACTAATGGCAAATATAAATGTTAATGTTGTCATTAGCACAAGGTTAAATATTTCAATACAAACAACTGTTCTCTAGGACAGCCTTCAAAGAGCAGTGTTAAACTCACTTTTTGAGATTTCCATTTATGTCCTTTTGCGTTTAGGACAGAAACCAAAATCTTACCAATGAGTCACTGATAGCAAAAAAAAACAAAAACACTAGCATCTCCCTTAGATAAACTCTTTTCAAAACTAAAGAGACTTCAAAGATACAGAAATGCTCAACAAAATAGGATACAGTCTAGTTAGACTGCCAGAAAATCAGCAAGTAGCTAAAGCAAGATCCTGCTGAAGGTGTTTGCAAAGTAAACTTTCAATTGTAGTCACACATGTTAAAGCTGGTGTTATTTTTTGTGGGTAAAAAAAAACAATATTGTGAAAAATGCTTGACAATTTCCTCTGTGTGGTAAAACAGACTAAATTTGTAGAATAAATATATAAAAAAATACATTTTATTGCATTTGGTTATTGTCCAGTGGATATTTGAAAAAACAAACATTGCAAAATTAGGTATCTTAATCGTTGGTAAATGTATTAAGTATGTAATCTTAAATGTCCTGTACTGCTCAATTGATGTGACACATTAAAATCCTTTTTTTTGCTGTCTTTTTAATATTAGGCGAAATTAACATGTTAATGCATTTCCTGCCTATGACTTTTGTAGGGATGTACAATCTGAATTGAATGCTAATGTATGATAATGTATTGCTGCATTAGTACTCAAAAGTAAAGATCATAGTTGAAATTATGCTCATTTTGAATCTGTGAAATATTCTGCATTTAAGATGTAATATTCCCTGGGAAAAAGACTATTGTGTGCAGTTATATACATGTAAATGTCCCTATAATAAAAGCATTTTGTTATATGTGCATATAGTACTTAACATTGAAAGTACAGGAAGTACTGAAAAATGTGTTATAACTACCTGTGATATAAAAGACATGATGAGCAGAATGGTTCACTGTTTTTGTGAATTAAAAAAAAAAAGTCTAAACACGTGATGCCTAAAACATTTTTGCGTTTTAATGACTTATTGTGCACCTACCATTATACAGCGTAATGTGCTACAAAAAATTACAAAGTTCATAGTCATGTTACTAACTGTCCCAGGGGGCAGACAATCTAACAACCCTATCATAATCACTTGTCATTATCACAGTCTAAGGGCAATATTTGAGGGGAAACCAATTACATAACTGCATGTTTTTGGGATGTGGGAGGAAACTGCAGTGCCCAGAGGAATCCCATGCAAACATTGGGAAAACAAGATACAAACTCCATAGAATTTCAAAATGGTATTATTTTACATTTCAGGCACAAAAAAACGTTTATATTTTATATAAATTTATATTTTATTGAGTATAATTTAATGGATTTTGATAATTAGTTTTATACATCTAGATCCTGTGACATATTTTACTGATATTACACAAAGGTGTAAGTGCTTATTTTAAACTAAAAATAAACAGCTCCATATGCTTTATTTTCAATAGTTCTCAATAGAGCTGTCCATAGGCATGTATATGTATAATACTGTATAGAGATATACTTTAAGGGCAAGAATAAAACTAATATAGCTTTAAGGAAAAATGCTCTCATTATCTCTGTTTTATCACCTTTTCACTTTTTTCACTTCTTTTATCGCCTTTTTTTTAGTTTTGTTTTTGTTCTTTAGGTATAAAAAGAGAGAAAAATAGAATACAGGTAGTATTTTCATGCGATTTTGTTGTGTGGATTATAATAAACTGTAAATGATTTCACAGGTGTGAAGAAATAATTGGCCCATCACATCAATATGTGGTTACATCACTTGTAATCTCAATGACTGACAAAATGTCTCCTGTATCTGTTAATGAAGTTCTCCCTTTGCTGTGCAGGAATTTTGGCGAGCAGTTTCTTGATTTCTATCATCAATAGTTCTTTATAGGTAATTCTGTAACATATTATTAAGATTTAGGGCAGATCTAAAACATTCTTTATTTGGAATAGGCATCATAATTTGACTGCCTGTTTTGGGATTGTTTTATTACATGATCCATCACTGTCTAAGCTGATAATCTTAACAAAATGATGCTCTGATATTAGCCTAAACGATTTACTAATATAAATAGCAGACTCCTCAAAGTGAGTCCATTGGGTCTCTTTAGCATTAAAATTGTGACCAAACCAAGAAGTGGGACCATTTTAAAAAAAACAAGGTCCAAATGTACTAGGAAAATACTGCTAAAGATACTGCGTACAGGCTGCTGTTTTTCTACAAAAATTTAGATTGTAGAAGATACAACAGTGTAAGCAGGTATATGCTTACTTTTAAATTTTACTATGCAGATAGGACTAAAGCAGTTTCTTCACTGATTATAACCTTTCCCTATGTAGTTTGTCTGCTTTCTGTACAGCAGTTTTCAATGCATAGACACAATTCATTCTCTGAGACCCCCATTTAAAGTGAGAGACTGGCTTATCCAAAATCTCTATTCTTGGTTGCTCCAAACTTGCCACCCATAGTTTAAAAGACTTTTAAAAGCCTGATTAAATCCAGGGCAAATTTAAACCTCATTCTTAGTGTAACACTAAGATTTAAACACTCCAGACTGATCAGCAATCCTTTACCAAAAAGACATTTGAGCTTAGTGTAATATGATGTTTGCTTTGTTTGACTTTTGCTTGTAAAACAAAATAATTTGAACATTAAATGATTTTATTTTAGTGAAAGTTCTGTCTAATTACAATTGTACAACTAAGTCTCAGAATCTGCTTATCCCCATATTATTTATCTGGGAAATTGCTATTTCACACATTATATTGTTTATCTTAGCAAAAAACTGAAACAGTAAAATTTACAGTAAACTGCAAATTAATATCGTGTCTAATTGCTTGCCAAGTACCTAGGGAAAACAAGCATTATAGTACTGAGAAAAAACATTGACATTGACTTTTGATAGGATATAAAGCCTTTTTTTCTTAAGAATAGTTTTAAGAATTTATATCAAGGGACATATATTTCTTTAACGGGCAGCTTACAAAATATTGTCCACAAACTGTTTAATCCTTTGCAGTGACTGTGAAATGTGGTCATCCTCAGGTGATTATTGGATAAACATATTACTCCACCTCAGAATTTGTAGCCATGCTCTGTCAGCACACATATACCTAGAGTGACACTGTGATGTATCCATTTTCCATCTGAGAGCTCCTTTGATAAATGGAACTGTGGCAAAAATGATGAATGTGTCTCTACAAGTCAATGCTATATTAGATAAAACATGGAAAACGTATCTTTATTTCTGTCACTGATGAATACTCTTTATTCAGAGATGATAGAAAAATAACAGCCTTGTTTAAAGTTAAGCACAAAGTTTTGACCTATGTGAGCTACAAAATCAAATACATTCAGATTTTTTATTCTTATTAAAATATTGGAGGGAATTGGCATTGTTTGAATTATAAATATTTTAAAGGGAAAGTAAAAATTCAGAAAAAGATAAAAGATGAAGTTTATGTGTTTAATAAGTGACCTTTTACACAATGTTTTAAGTTACTTTTGTAATATTTATTACTTACTACCTATTAATTCTCGGACTGTATTTGCAGAACATACTCAGCTTTCTAATAAAACCAGCAGTGGTTGCTAACTTTCTGATTGCCTGTGTCTAGCTGAAACTTTTACCCTGATTCATCAAGCCAAATCGGAAGTTTGCTCACGCGTAATCGCAATCTGGAATCGGTTGCCAAAAACCTATTTATCAACCAAATTTCGTCAGGCAAGAATACGCTGGTGTATTCTCCTGGCAGGTATCATCTGAAATGATCCCTCACTCCGAACCGCGAATCTCTGGCAGCTTGACATTGGTGAGCTTGCATTAAAAGTCACTGTTCCCCTAAAAAATCATTCTTTCTAATGGCACACATCTTTCACTTCGCCCTAAATAAAAATGTTAGTGGTGTTCAAATGTTTAAAACATATATATTAGCTAAGAAATAAGCATATTTTTCAATTACCTAATATTTTCAGCTTCGGAAAGAGTGAATTCAGCTCTTTACACTAATATAAATAGCAGACTCCTCAAAGTGAGTCCATTGGGTCTCTTTAGCATTAAAATTGTGACCAAACCAAGAAGTGGGACCATTTTAAAAAAACAAGACAAGGTCCAAATGTACTAGGAAAATACTGCTAGAGATACTGCGTACAGGCTGCTGTTTTTCTACAAAAATTTAGATTGTAGAAGATACAACAGTGTAAGCAGTTATATGCTTACTTTTTAATTTTACTATGCAGATAGGACTAAAGCAGTTTCTTCACTGATTATACCCTTTCCCTATGTAGTTTGTCTGCTTTCTATACAGCAGTTTTCAATGCATAGACACAATTCATTCTCTGAGACACCCATTTAAAGTGAGAGACTGGCTTATCCAAAATCTCTATTCTTGGTTGCTCCAAACTTGCCACCCATAGTTTAAAAGACTTTTAAAAGCCTGAATAAATCCAGGGCAAATTTAAACCTCATTCTTAGTGTAACACTAAGATTTAAACACTCCAGACTGATCAGCAATCCTTTACCAAAAAGACATTTGAAGGATTTTTGGGGCATGTATGCTTCAAATTGAAAAGATTGCCTATTTCTTCCTATGATTTCTGATGTCATGGGCCTGGCTTCAAGCAACATTCATGGATGATATTGCTTCTGATTCAAGGAGGAATCCAACATTATTAGCTTCCACTACCAAGCTTATGGGAGTAAGTCAATATATAGTGGACAAGGTCTAAAATGCTATTCAAACCTGCAGAAACACCCTGAAAGGCTGGAAAAGCAAGAAAAAATGTTTGTCACAAAGTGTATTTGTCCCTGGAAGATTTAGATACAAGTACTATTTGTTTTATGTAAACACCTAAATAATGCATACACTCCAGTATTTAATGAGACAAATTAAGTTGACCAACAACAGAACGTCTGTTCATTTCTAAGAGTGCTTGACCCTGCTTGTGAGCTTGGCAATCAATGTGGTTTGATGTTGTGTTTGGCAACCTGGACCTCCTTCCATTACCATCAGGTGTGTTACAATGAGTATGCAACTCAGCTGGACAACTAATTGACAACCAGTTTGGACAGCAAGTGGAAGTGTGTTTGTATAAAATAGTGCTAAGATCAGGTACCACAGCACAATGACAACAAACCTATAACACAACTACAAATAAACACAGGAGTTGTGTGGGGGCAAATCAACATGAGTGCAAATGTCAGACTATTAAATTAAAACAAAACAAGAAAAACCATGACAATTTATTTATAAAAGGAATATGTACATAATACATTCAAATACCAATATGTGACAATTTAACTTTGAGAATGGGACAAAGGTAAATGAGGGGGTTCAAGTAGCAGTTTGGAGTGGAAACCATGCAGACATTTGTACTCAATATTTGTGGAAAAAATGACAAAATGTTGCTAAAGAATAGCAAAACAACAGAAATTGTCATTACAAACCAGCACAAAGATATTGCAACAAAAGATGAAACTAACTATAATGAGGATTACAAAGCCACATCAATGCATACCATCTAAGCAAACCTATTTGAACAATCACACCCCCCCCCCTTCAACAAACTAAACCTGTTAAAATAGTAATAATGACAATGCATATGTTTTTATATACATTTACATGTATTTTGACATATACACAACAGTGAAATCACTAAATGTTCTTTGATTCATGTATTATATCATCTTTGGCATCAATCCTTTTTTCAAATATTTGATTTCTTTAAAGCCAAACTAGAATGAAATTTGAATCAGATCACAAATGCTTGGTGACATTTTTTTGACCATCATACTATTGTGTGATGACATATTATAAAGAGCTAATTAGTATATTTACAGCTTGATCTAAATTAGTTTGCAGTTTTGCAAGCAAACCAAAAAATGTCAAAACTTATTGACTTAATTGGCATGTTCTTGACCCCTATTGCTCATTTATCAAGGCAGGTATCCATCTGGCAAGTGAAGGCGAGTGTACTAGCACTCGGCTCCGACTCGCGGAATTATGCCTCGTATATCGACGCTTATATACGCACAGCGATCCTAAGCGCACTTGCTTGATAAATCAGGCCCATTGAGAGGGTTCCTTTAATAACTCACTGTTCTGTGCTC
>NC_092867.1:44691208-44695399 GCF_032062135.1 Pyxicephalus adspersus
CCACAAATAACAGGATTTTGAATATGTAGATAATATTGCCTTGATAGCTATTATATAATAAAAATCTGTACTGCTCTTCTGTACATTTGTATAAATGGGAGGAGAATAAAGAGGAACCAGTTTGATGTAAGACTTGCCTTGACATCCTAAATCATCTGTATGATAGTGTTGTCTATAGTGTCCACTAGGTGATTACATGCTCAATACTTTCTGCCTATCCAGCTGATGAATGAATATAGGATCGTTTACAGTATTGTGGTTTGTTCAAAACAGTTTTTTTTTTGCAAAATGTTATTTTAAAAATCAAAAATCAAAAATAGTATTTTTTTAAAAAAAGGATTATATAAAGTAAATTGGTGTTTTTTTTTAACTTTTATCTAAATTACTTTTTCTTACCTTACCGATCCAGCATGCAAAGAAAGGGCTTTTGCCTGATCTTTAGGAGAGGTATTTGAATTAAAGTGTATAGCACATACAGTGAGAGAAATAAGTATTTGATCCCCTGCTGATTTTGTACGTTTGCCCTCTGAAAAAGAAATGACCAGTCTATAATTGTAATGGTAGGTTTATTGTAGCTGTAAGAAATAGAATATCAACAAAAGAACCCTTAAAAAACCAGTGCTCAAAGGTCAGAGCTTGATGTGCATTGTATTAAGTGAAAAAAGTATTTGATCTCTTTGCTAAAGATGACAGTACTTGGTGGCAAACCCCTTGTTGGCAATCACAGGGGCCAGACGTTTCTTGTTGTTGGCCACCAGGTTTGCACACATCGCAGGAGGGATTTTGTCCCACTCCTCTTTGCAGATCCTCTCCAAGTCAGTAAGGTTTTGAAGCTGATGTTTGGCAACTGGAACTTTCAGCTCCCTCCACAGATTCTCTATGAGATTAAGGTCCGGAGACTGGCTAGGCCACTCCAGAACCTTCATGTGCTTCTTCTTGAGCCACTTCTTTGTTGCCTTGGCCGTGTGTTTTGGGTCATTGTCATGCTGAAATACACATTCATGACCCATTTTCAATGCCCTGGCTGAGGGAAGGAGGGGCTCACCTAAGATTTGACGGTACACGGCCCGTCCATTGTCCCTTCGATGCTGTGATGGTGTCCTGTCCCCTTAGCAGAAAAACACCCCAAAGCATAATGTGTCCACCTCCATGTTTGACGGTGGGGATGATGTTCTTGGGGTAATAGGCAGCATTCCTCCTCCTTCAAACACAGCGAGTTGAGTTGATGCCAAAAAGCTCAATTTTGGTCTCATCTGACCACAACACTTTCACTCAGTTCTCCTCTGGATCATTCAGATGTTCATTGGCAAACTCCAGATGGGCCTGTAAATGTGCTGTCCTGAGCAGGAGGACCTTGCAGGCTCTGAAGGTTTCAGTCCTTCACGACGCAGTGTGTTACCAATTTTTTTTTTTGTGACTATGGTCCTAGCTACCCTGAGATCATTGACAAGTTCCCCCCATGTAGTTCTGGGTAGCTTCTTCACCGTTCTCATGATCATTGCAACTCCACGAGGGGAGATCCTGCATGGAGCCCCAGACCGAAGGAGATTGACAGTTATTTTGTGTTTCTTCCATTTGCGAATTATCACATCAACTGTTGTCTTCTTCTCACCAAGCTGGTTGGCGATAGGCTTGTTGCCCAGTCAGCCTTTGGGCAGCTCTTTGGTCTTGGTCATGGTGGCTAGTTTGGAATCTGATCAATTGATTGCTTCTGTGGACAGGTGTCTTTTTTACAGGTACTGTAACCTTATGGAGAGTGCTCCTAATGTCAGCTATTTACCTGCATACGGTGAAGACACCTAGGAGCCCGAAATCTTGCTGGTTCATATGGTTCATAGGGGATCAAATACTTATTTCACTCATTACAATGCACTTTAAGCTCTGATTTTTGTTCTAGCCAAGAACACATACAACTAGTAAAGGGCTGCAAGAGCAATCTAATTGCTCTTGCAGCCCTTAATGGTCCCTAAAAATAACCCGAATTCTCCAACCATTGACTTCAATCACCCGAACAATATCTCACTATTCGATCGAATAGCTGTCGAATCGAATAGTGAGAAATTTGACCAACACTACAGTTAGGTCCATAAATTTTTGGACAAGGACAACTTTTTTTAATTTTGGTTCTGTACATTACTACAATTAATTTCAAATGAAACAACTCAGATGCAGTTCAGTTGAACTGCAGACTTTCAGCTTTAATTCAGTGGGTTGAACAAAAAGATTGAAGGTTGAAAAGAGATGTGGTTTGTTTTTTATTTTTTTAGGATAAAAATAAAAATGAAATTAAATTGTACAGATTGTACATTGTAGGCCTACAACATAAAAAAAAACTTATTGTTATTTGTACAAATATTTGCTTTGGCTGGATTGCCTGAGAATATGTTTTAGGCAATTCAGCCTGTGGCTATTGCCTTAATTTATAACTGTCATTGATGTGTAGCACACAGATATAAAATGTTGAAAAAGCCAAAGGCAAAAGGATTGTTGCGACTGTTTTGCTCTACTGGATCTTGTTTTGAAAAGGTGTGGCATATTCTTTAAAATGTGTTAATGATAGCTAATAAGGATCCCTGAAATGACTGGTGCTAATTGGACTTCACAGCCAGGGAACTCCTTTTAAGTTACTGTTAAGACTTGGAATGGTTATGTTTACCAGTCTCTGAAATATTAGGACATTAATCAAATTATTTGACTGCATGCTTATAGACAGGACAGGTCCAAGACCTAATAGATGACTCAACTTTAAATGGCATTTATATGCCTTTCAGTTTACCTCTAATATACCAACATTGGTTGTTATCCAATCAAGAGAAGTAAAAAAGATAAATCTGAATTTTGCACTACGGAAGCAGCCTGGAGCATCTGACTTGCAAGGTAACACAAGTGGACTTCCTTCCTTGCCTTTTGGAGAAAAAGTATGTCCTCGAATAGGGCATTTTTGGTTTACTAAAACTGTTCCATTAGTTTCAACAGCTTTATAGAAAACTGAACTTCATCTCTAAAAATATAGCATATTGAAAGCTCATTTAAATTCTGCTATATTATGAATAACTATACTATAAATCAAAATCCTATTCACTGTTATAAAATCAGTAGGTGCTGGATTCACCAGATAAAATGTGACAACCAGTAATTTAACTGAAACAGCCAAAACTGAGCTCAAGAGTCTCAAATAAAAGTGCAACTCAAGCCCAAATGTGTTAGGATTGGTTATAATAAAATATAACAAATTTAGGCTGGAGCCTTTTTTCATTTTTATTGCTTCCAGTAAATTTCTATTAAATGTATTTACTACATACAGAAATGTAAGCCCAAATAATATGCTTGATAAGTGTTTTAACTATTTTTTTATTTATAGACGTAAAAAAAAAAAAAAAAAAATTCAAATCTATTTTGGTGAATTGCATTACACCATATGCTAGATTTTAAATTGTCAAGAATGAATTTATGTTCATGTTCAACTATAATTTTTCCTATCCGTACTCTGATTCTACAATCAAATGTGATTCTGTATGGCTCAACAGTGTCCAATATATATAACTTTACTCAAACAAACATATATTTAAATGCAAACAAAGTATATTTAAAAATATTCTTTATTTTAAACAAAGAAAAGGGCATAACAGATGCCAAAAACATTAAAAGCCAGATAGTCAAAAGAAATATAATATAATAAAAAAACGGGTGAGAAATCTTCAAACATTATCACAGTTTGGTAAAGTTTAGGTAACAAACCAAACATATCAGTGGCGTGTGAACTTAGAGAATCCTTTACCAATTATACTCCCTCAGATCATTAAGTCCAGAAGGAAAGGGTAAAGACATCATCATTAGGGATGAGTAAGCAAGTGACAGCAAAGGCATCATCAGGATTTCCCTTTCCTCAGCCAATCGGGGAGCAGCGCAGTCAGCAGAACTTTACTATGCTGACAGCTCTGCTTCCCTGGTCGCTCCTGCAGCCCTAGAGGAGCTGTGACATGTGTTCTGTATCTGTAATACATGTCTGAGTTCCTCCAGGGCTGCTGGAGTGATCAGGGGAGCGGAGCTGTCAGCATAGTAAAGTCCAGCTGACTGCTCTGCTCCCTGATTGGCTGAGGAAAGGGAAATCCTGATGATGCTTGAGCTGTCATCAGGATTTCCTATTTCTCAGCCAATCACAGAGCACTAAAGATGAATGGGCACAAGTCT
>NC_092867.1:44696273-44770650 GCF_032062135.1 Pyxicephalus adspersus
CAACGATTGTAACTAGCGTGTGGACACTGTTGGTGGATTATATTTGAACGATCCTATTATTACAGGATGTACATAATTGTGCACTAAATGATTGTTCAAGTATAATCGTGCATAATCATTGATCGGTCGTAATTGTTTGTTTTCTAACAATATTAATTGGAAGTGTGTACCTAGCTTTAGCCTAATATTGATGTGACAGGTGCTCTTTAATATTCATGTGAAGTACAGGGGTATGTAATAGTGTTATGTATCTTTTTATAATTTTATCTTTTTATGTATCCTTTTACAATGTATCTTTTTATGTATCCTTTTATAATGTATCTTTTTACATCTGTTTGGAGGCTGTAGAAGCTCTACACAGTGCTGAAAAAAACCCACATTTTTCCTCCTATTGACTTTAATGGTGTTCGACTTTGACATTCGATCACCCGAATAATTTTGCTCTATTCGAGCGAAAAGCTGACGAATCGAATAGTGAGCTATTCGACCAACACTATAAGCCAGAATGGCTGGTGTAAATTCGCCAAAGAAGATCAATTAAAAAAAAAAAAGATAGCGAGCTGTGCTGATCAAGGTGATCAAGAGGTAAATTAACCTCTAGTGCTGGGGATTGTATTGATTTCCTCGATCTTCCAACGGTTTCGCGAAATCGGTTTGTCGAAATTTTGCGGACCCATCGAATGTTGGAGGAAATTTTCGTGAGAATGCCAGAGTCTCATCCCTACTTCTCATTTCCCCAAGAGCCACCATACCAGCACACAAGTTTCAGTACTTCTCCATACTTCCATATTCTCCTCATCCTCATTCAAAAACTAAAGCAAATATCTTTACATAAATTTTAAGTACTTGAATCCAGCTTGATTTTGTTCTGTTCTAATCAAGATCATTTAGATTTGGAGACAAGATACCAATCCAGGTTATGGTCTATGCTGTATTGAATAACTGTTGTGTATTCTGCAGAAGGACCAAGGACCTATCTTTTCTGCCTGAAAACAAACAGATATCATACAGAGAATGTCACTGCTGACTTTGATTTCTTATATTAAAGTAATTTAAAGCCTAACTCAAACCTTACCTTCAGTATCACACAATTGAATAGGCTGCTTCATTGTAATGTGTCATTCATTTCTCATCACATTCTTAGACTCTCGCTGTGTACAAAGGAACCAGCAAAAAGTCAGATAAAACTTGCCTTATTTTTTGGTTGAAAAGAGTCAATCATCTAGCTTTTTTCTTCCCAGTCTTACTGGCCAGGCCCGGTAAGTATAGCCTGCATAAGGGCTGAGGGCTCCTGAGAAGAATACTAAATATAAAACAAAATTCAGCTTACTGCAGCAATAGCAAATAACATAGGTATTGGCTCAGCCTAAAACTGACAAAAAAAAAAAGCTGAGTTGGAAGAGTCATATAAGCCAGGTACCCTAGCAGGTGAACAAGTGGATCAGGGTCGGCTAGGCTGTGGACCCAGCCATTTTCTTCTGCAGCCTGTACTCCAGGCCCAATAGAGGAACGTTATATTCTAATGGGAGACTGATCTATATTATTCACCAGTTTTCCCTGGAGCCTAAGACCACCCCTTTCCTAATTCTAGGTGATACATATCACTCATCACCTTGCTATCCATTTTATACCACACTGTCCCACATTAGCTGAACAACCTATCTAAAATGCATCCCATTGCCTGTGCATATGCTACCGGTATGTATTCATTATTACTAGTTTGTTGTTCATTGATTCTGTACCTGTGTGGACATTCAACTGGGAAAACAAGATTAGAGGCTTGGATATGTTTTGTATCGTACAGATTTGGATATAAGACAGAATAGAATTTGCTCTGCCTTTAAAGGATAAATCGCAGGTTTGGGATTTTGCTCTGTTTTAGATGTACGAATGTCAGGAAGGAATATCCCCTGTAGGGAAAGATATCCTTGTAAACACTTTCAGAATAAAAATTTATATTAGAAAGTAATAAGGAGGGAAAATGGCTTCAGTACAGGAAAACCTGTAGGAATAAATTAGTTGCAATTGTAGTGAAAAGAAGACAAAATAAATAAATGCATATGTTGCAAAAGAGTGAAGAGAAAACAAAACAGCTGCTGGTTTTAAAACACATCATCAAATCTCAGGATCTGTCAAATAAATAAAAAAAGGAGTAACGGAATTAAAATATTCTCTTTTGCTCTTGTCAGTTACACATTGCTTTTTCCAGAAATGGTAACAAAGCCATGCTCCTTATGACAGCACCTAGAAAAGTTTACTAATTAAAAATGTACACTTGTATTGAATGGTCATAAACAAGATGTATGAACATAGGCTGAATGCAGTATTAGTGTGGAGCAACTTCTCAATTTTCTCCCTGACATTTATTGAACTGCCATCCACACTTTATACAAATGTTCATATGGGTCATTCTTTAGATTCAGAGTGGCCAGAACCTCCCACAGTGTGTTATGTGATACAGCAAATGGCATGTAAGCAATGAGTACCCAATAATTTTAAAGCACTATATTTATTACAAAAATTGTGTTTCTTAGCAGGTCCTAAAATTAAGTTATTATCAGATGAACAACATGTAACATATTGAATTATGTAATTATTTACTAACAAAGACAGTTGTGTTTGAAACATTAGGTACACCCTTACCACTTTCATATGAATTATGAGGGAAATAGCAGCTAGTTGTTGCTAATTAAATGGTCTGAAGCCATTGATGTTACCTATCAATCTAAGTAGGTTTAAGGGCCACAATTCTAAAGTGAGAAAAATTATTCACAAATAGAAGACATTGAAGACAGGTTCCAATCTTCCCAGGAATGGATGCCCCAACAAACTCACTCAAAGTTCAGACCATTCTAAGAGCCTAAAGTCAGACTCTACAAGCCTCAGTTAGCATGTTAAACATTAAAGGTCTGGACAGTACAGGTAAAAAAATCTGATTAGGTATAGATTGTTTAGAAAGATTGCCTTGAGAAAGTGTTCCCACTCCAAAAATAATATAGAAGTAAGGTTTAGGTTTGCAGAGTTGTATATGAACAAACCACAATACTTTTGGAACAATGGTCTAGAAACAGGATCAAAATGGTGATGTTTGGACATATTACACAATGCCACATTTGGCACAAACCACACACAGCATATTGGCATAAACAATTTTTACTAACTGTCAAACACAGTGATGGATAAATAATGATTTGGGCTCATTTTTCAGCAAAAGTACATAGGCATCTTGTAGTCATTGGCCCTGATTTATCAAGCAAGTGCACGTAAGCTCGCTGCTCATATATACGCGCCGATATACGAGTCGGAGCCAAGTGCTAGTACACTCACCTTCATTTGCCAGCCGGATTCCTGCCTTGAGAAATGAGGAATAGGGGTCAATAATACGCCAATTAAGGTGATTAGTTTAGCTTTGTCAATAGTGAGGTCATATCAATTAATTAGCGCACACCTGCTCCCTGTTCTGTGCGCACCTACAGTCCATTACAGGTCAATTTGAATCTTTAATGCTTCTTCTTCTTTTGGGTAAGTGCTTCATTTTTATGTTACATTATGTTCATTCACAAAATGAATACATTGTTACATTTGTTGCACTTTTGCACGTTTTGATACGTTTTGGTTTGCTTTGCAACACTGCAAACTAATTTAGATCAAGCTGTATATATACTAGTTAGCACTTTATATATTATGTCATCACACAATAGTATGAATGTCAAAAAAATGTCACCAAGCATTTGTGATCTGATTCAAATTTCATTCTAGTTTGGCATTATAGAAATCATATATATATATATATATACACATACATATAAATAATTATAATAAATATAGTATAAAAATATACAAACACATAGATTTATAAATATATCCATCTCTTTTCAGATTTTTAGACTATATTATTCTTAAGCGTGCTCGCTATTACGAGCACGCTTCCGATTTGGCTTGA
The DNA here is from genome assembly GCF_032062135.1 of Pyxicephalus adspersus. Classification (NCBI taxonomy): domain Eukaryota; kingdom Metazoa; phylum Chordata; class Amphibia; order Anura; family Pyxicephalidae; genus Pyxicephalus; species Pyxicephalus adspersus. Next base: position 44,700,217 of record NC_092867.1, read on the forward strand.
TGAATCAGGCTCCCAAGTCAACCACAAACTCCTCTCTATAGCAAAGTATTCTAAACTCAAATGTGAGGCCATCTGTATGACAGCTAAAGCTTTGGTAAACTTGGGTCAGGCCATAGAAAAAAGCACTGTTGCAATACCCCAGTCAGAATCATATCTCAACCCAATCAAAAGGCTGTAGTCATACCTTAAGGGGGCTAAACTAATGACAACAGACCTTCACAAACTGAAGCAATGTTGTAATATTCAAATGACAAATTCCTCCACAACAATGAAATTGATAAATCATACAGAAAATGATTACCACAAGTTGTTACTTATTAAGGTGTTTCTACAAGCTATAAAATCATAAGACTTCCTTTATAGTCACTGGGTGTTGCTCATTCCCAGTCTCTTTAGACAATGCACTACCTTCATGCTGCCTTTGGAAAACCGAAGATCACAACAGAAGACTATCGTTTGGCAATTTGAGGGACTCATTTATAAGTTGCTGGCATTTTCACTTAGTCAGCTCAGTGTTCATTGAGAAGAAGATTAAGAACATTCAGGTAAGTTAATTTTGTTGTACAAGGGACATCAGCTTTCAAGTACCAGATGATTTTTTACAATGTCCTGATATGTAAAAACCAAAGATTTATTAGAGCAGCTCGTGCACAGCATTCTAGAAGGAGTTACGCTCTGGCTTCTATGCTATCATTTTTACAATATTGCGGGAATTTAATGGGAAACATGTTTAAATTACACACAGACTCAGTTTGAGACATGAATAAGGTAATCATGTTCTGTTCCTTTTTTATTTTAATAAAGTAGTGCATGTAGGGTGACTAATTTATTTATAAATTGTATTTTTTTTTAATTTAGTGATATGTTGATGAAATGCAGAAAACCTTAAGTCACCAAGCAGTGGAAGCAATTGGGATAAATAATCCCCAACAATTACTACAACACCTCCTGGGCTTCAGTGGTGTGAATGAGCTGGGAATCTGGTAATCTCAGTGTGCCTGGCAAATTTTTCCTACTAGAATTCCCTTTTGTAGAAATGCTACTTTTACTTGGTTTATCCAGCTTAAAAATGCAAAAATTATGTTGGGCTTTGTGATTTGTTATTACTAATTTTGAGTAATTTGCCTGTATATTTCAGTTGTTAGGAATTGTAGCAAAATGCAGGAATTGCTGGTTTTACCATACTTTATTTCATTACACACAAATGCACTTTAAAATTTGTATAGCCCTACACTAATATCATAGTCTTATGGTCCCTGATTAAGTAAAAGAGTGTAGCATGTTCTTTTTCAAAATGAGTTTGCACTTACCAAAAAGAAATGGGGTAATACTGGGAACTCTTTCACTTGGATAATTGAAACCTAACTCTGAAAAATCAACATTCACTGTAAAAGTTCTCGGTACACTGCACCTCACATAAGGCCTGGTTTATTAAATCGCTCCAGAACTGTCATGGAGAATAGACTATCTTGGACATGGGTGAATCTGGTGATCCAACAATGTATTCCTGCATGTTTCATTCTCTGTATTGAATGGGGTCAGCATCACCAAAGACATCAATACAACTAGCAAAGCCTTACTGCTTTGGAAAATCAACCCTATGGTCCTAAACTTGTCATTCATCATAAAAGCAGAGAAATGTTCAAACCTGAAAGTATTTGTTGAATTACATTTGTCTGCACATAGTATTTTTAATAATGCATTTCTGCATGAACACAAATACAACTCAGATCACCCCAGAATTCATGTTTAGGAATATTGATTTGGTTGGTATCAAATTGCTTTTGTACATTTATATAAATGTTAGGAAAACAGGTTGCTCCGATATTTGGTGAGCATGTTTATCTGTTCTATAAAGAAAGGAGGGAATAGGACAAGGATGAGATACAAATAATGACCAGTCAGACAAAACCAGTTATTAGCAGACAGTTGTAGTGATCTAACACTCCAAATAACTTTTCCTTATTGACATCAGGAGACACTTGGGTGAATCTAGATTTTTATATGGGGCAATCACAAAAGATTGTTTTAGGTGACAAAAATCTAAAATATGTACAAACCCTAATGTCTGGGGGTAACTATTACTAAAGTGATGATAACCACCTAGAATAAACTTTGCTATTGTTGAAAAACAGCTCTGCTGTTGGCCATAGATATGAAAATTGTTGCCCAATCCAGTACTAATTTTCACAGATTCCCGCAAGTCCAGGTCACCTGTGACTCCTTATTGCTCACCTTCTTTTCAGCCCCCTACTGCCAGCACCATCCCAGTCTCTGGATCCAACACTATGTTTACTTCCTACTCAAAATCAGGTGATTCTCTGTCAGCTGCTCCCTTGCCTCAGAGAACCAGAGTATTCCAAAGACGGGCTCTCACTGCTGGCCAACATCTAAATACCACAAAGACCATCCCAGCAACATAACTCCCTCTGCTGGTGGGATCAATGACTGCAGCTCACTTGATCCACGCCCTTCTTAAGGAAGTGACCTGGCAACAGGAAGTTGCCTGAACAAGGAGTTCCTTTGGCTCTGCTTTCAGGTTACTGTTGTTTATCTCTATTCCTGATTCTCCGTGTACCAACCACGGCTCGTTCCTGACTACTCCTGCTTGCTGCCAGTCCTGGCCTCTTGCCTGTTTCCTGACAGACAGCTTGTCTGACTACCCTCCTGGATTTCCCTTTTGTACTACGCTTCAGCGCTTCAGCCCCTGCTTCTTGGCAGTGACCTGCCTGGGTGGGCACGGGGGCCGGAATCTGGCCGTAGCTTGCTACACAACATCCTCACCTCTAGAGGCTCTGGAGAAGACCCTGCGCCCCATGCACGTCTCCACCCACAGGGTGGGTGACACAGTGGGTGCACCACTTTGCCTTGTGGAGCCGTGACACTAATCATTGCATGCCAATTGTAGCTTTTTATAATTTATAGGTACTACTTTAAAAACCTGGAAGAATTATGTGTACACGTTTACACTGATAGATCTATGTGACAATAAATGCATTTTGCTTTGATGAATTTATTACCACAAAATAAGATTTAATATTTTTGCTGACACTTTATTGTACAGTAACCATATGAAAGTATCCTTTTTGGCTGGAGTATCAAATAGCTGTTTAGTCTTTTTATTGTAAACATTACTAGGTCTTTGGGTATAATAAGCATTAACTAAATAGCCAATGTCTGCCTGAACAGGCAATAATGCTCACTTCGTTTGTAATTGCAATTGTGTGGCAGCATACATTTTTCAGTTTAGCCCTGTCCAATGTTAACCCTTATGTATTTGTGAGTCTAATTTTCTCATTTCCAGTTTGGTCTGAAACAGCTGTACAGCAAACTGTAGCCTTATTTGGAAGAGATGGATATAAAGGTGTTGCCTGGACATGCAGTAGGTGAGACCATTGTCTATAACAAAAAAGAAAGCTCTTCCTACTCCCTTATTTGTCTTCCCAGCTTTAATTTCAGTAACACATCCCAAGAAGCTTTGATAGGTCAGCTTTAAATCATCTACTAACATTTCAATCATGGTAATTACCTTTAGTAGGTTTTGAGACCATTGCACGAGTGAGGCTAGGTACACAAGTGCAATAATACCAAAAGTCTGCATGATGCATTAATGAGCACTGTACATACAGCGCCGTTCTGCTTTATGGAGAGGGGAGGTGGAGAACAACAGAGCAGGATCTTGCTGTGCTCTCTCCCCTTCACTTTCCTTATGATCGTTCTTCGTTCGTCATCTGTGGATCCGCTGAGACGGTCGTCAGAACAACAGATGACGAGCACTGTACACACACCAGACACACTTAGCTTAAGTCACAGGTTAATGTGAAGTTATACTTACATTATTTTGTTAAAAATCTTAATCCACAGTTTTTACAGGAGGAAGAAAAACCCTTGTCCAACAAAGAAAAATTGAATTTCCGACCCCCCAAGGCAAATAAATATTTTATGAATTATCAATCAATGGTGATATTATTTATGTGTATTTGTGAATGTATCCAGTTTTTTAATAACCAACTGAGCTGAGATGGTATTGTTTGAAAATTTGAAGACACTTTTTTTGGCTTTTATGCACCTTTCCACCTAATGTTTTATTTGAAGGATGATTTCCTATGATGAATAAAATATATTGTATCATGGTTTACTTGAACTATTGACTGATATTCTCGGGAAATTCACTGTATGCTTTAACTGGGTAAAGGTTGATTTAAACATTTGTTTAGGCTCTCATATGCTTTGAAAAGGTTATAGTTAAGGTTATATACAGCTGTCTAAGTATGAGTTAATGTTAGAATTTGCTTTTTTATAAGCCATAGCTATTGTAACTAAGGATATTGGCTGCAGAAACATTTTGTAGGTTCAATTTTATGTGAATGCTCTTTACTGGCAGTTCCTCAATTTATTTATTTTACCACTGACAGATTTTAAAGAAAGCTATTAAGAAGTTTACCTTCTTATTAATAAAATAAATACTTTATTATATACAGGCTAAGCTAACTTGTGTTTGAAGCAATATGTTGTTCCTATAACTATGTAGAGCAAATATAATCAGAAATTACTAATTTATGTTGAAGTTCTTTTTCCTCAATTTTCCTGAATTATGAGTTACTATTACTATGATTACATACTATTCAGTGGGAAATATGGGTGTTTTGTGTGATTTTTGTGTGACTCTCTGATTCTGATTCTGACTCTCTCTCTTTCTCTCTGTCTGTCTCTCTCATTTGTTTTGTCTGATTATGATGATTACCTTCATACTACATAACATGGTGCTTTCATGGATCACTGCTAGGTATGAACTAGGCTAAACTGATACATTTATGTCTGTGAATGGGTGAGAAAAGTACATGGTTCGTGAAGTAAAAAGCATATGTGCTAATTTGTACAGAAACATTTTTTGAGGTCTCAGATGTTTTCTTTTTTTCCATGCTGGAATCTCTAAAGTATTTTCCATGTTAGCGTAACCTTGCACAATGATCAGTGATTTATATCCTTGTATATAAAGGACACACAGGGTATGTCAATGTACCCAGTGCTTACTGTCTAACATAACTTAACAGAAAAAACAATCACAAGAGAGCACCACTGGTTTTAGTTTACTCTGTACCAAACATACAACTTTTGATATCCAACATGCAAAACAAAGAGGAAAATGGCTATTATTACTCCCACAAGCTATTATGTTCTGCATGGAAATGAACATGTTAATGAAAAATTAGTCCTGTTGTAAGAAGTTTAAACATTTTTATTTTGGGGTGTGGTGTTGTCCTATCAAGAATAATGGGTGTACTATTGATGTGTGATTTGTCTTTTTTTATGCATTCTTCTAGGTATTTATAACTTCTACTGATTCTAGTAATCTTGTTCACAATTATAGACAAGATGACTTAAGTTTCACCAGTGGGGGACCTAAAATCAAGAGTCCAAAAGAATGAGGGGGTTCATTTTTTCCCTGACATATTTTATCTGATTATATATTTTCGTTAAGGTTTAAAAAAATTGGAGTGCTTAACACAATTGAGAAGGCTAATGAAATAACCCTAATGGTGAAGGACTTGAAAGATGAAAGGTATCAGGGATGAGTGGCTCTAAAGCAGTGTTTCCCAACCTTTCTTAGTCGCGGCACATATTTTACAATTAGAAAAATCCCACGGAACACCACCAAAAAGTCAGACACGTAAATTAGCTACCTGCTGCCATCTAGTGGAAGAGTTTTTTTTGGTTCTGCCTATCACTATACATCGCTGGTATAGACAAATGAAGACAAATTTTTTGCAGTAAATAAATCATTTTGGGACCAATTAACTGAAATTGGATAATTTCCCACGGTACACCCGAAGATCTCTCAAGGCACACTAGTGTGCCGCGGAACAGCGGTTGAAAAACACTGCTCTAAAGTATAGTATAAACTCACTGTAGTGAAACTTGTTTTCAACAAAACACAGTTGAGTGTTACTGTATCTTACTTTCAAAAATATTTTAGTATTTTCCTCACATGCCAACAAAAGCATGTGAATGTGCATCAACTTTTAACTGTCTGATGTGAGGTGTGAGCATGCTATACCAGTTAAAGGTTCATGATTTTCACTTTCATAAGTCTACAGGCCAATTCAGCACCTTTTGATAAAGATAAAGACAAGCTGCACATCATGACAAAGGATGGGGGGATTAAAGAGCACAGTATGAAATATGCTGCAGACTGCTTTAAGTATTAATGTGCAGATGAGAGGAAGATCAGACTAAAATTTAGGTTAGGAGAGTTTTGCATGTTCCTCCTCCTGCATTTCTGTAATTAACTACTAGCTATCATATTTCCCTATGGTACAGGTTGATATTGTTGTAAAAGTACTAAAATATGAATGCACTGACAAGCTCTGATAGCTAGCATCATCTGCATCAACAGCCAATGTGAATATTACTGTCCAATATTCAGTGATTCAGTTGAGAGTTGAAAATTTAAAGTGAAGGATTCCTTTCTGCTAAACATTGCTATTTATTAACCTTTGGAAAAAGCAAATGGGTTCTAGGTAAAAAAAAGTTAGCAATACAATGATCATATTTAATATTCTGTACTGTTAAGAATACACATCTATCAAACAATTATTTTCAATTTTTGTAGGTGATTCTATGCCCATTACCATCCTTTTTATTCTCAAATGAGTTGTTGTTTTTCATGCTTGCTGACCTCCTCCTGGTTTGATGAAATGTACTTTCAGTTCAAACAGCACATATTGGAAGGTATTTTGGAATTAGTGTACAGGCCTAAGGCTGCTAATAGCCTCCCTAGATATTGTAGGGCTCAGCTGGGGCAGCCAATTAAGCATATCATAAAATTAAGCTCAATATTCTCTCTCTGTTTACTTTATCCAAAGGGATGGATTACACATTTGCTGTGTGTAAAGAGATTTTACTTTTTATCTGCTTAAGGTTGGCTCATACGTGCAGCAGTGCTACTTTTTAGCAATCTTTCCAAGTCAAACGCCATGGGCTGTTTTTAGATGCATAATCCACTAGTTACTTAAATATAAAAAGGCATACATTAATAATCATTGACATAATAAATCAGCTCACCTGAATTGGTTGTCAAACACGCAGGGGAAACAGGGAAAACTAGGGAAAAATCATACAAAAAGTGATAAATCATACAAAAAAGTAAGGTTGTTGTAGATGAGGGCATTAGAATTGGATCATACTGTATCATCTATCTCTCTTCAAAGCAGACATTTCAGTAGAAAGGTGTTTCCAGGTGTGCTGTCCAAGTTGTTTTACTAAAGCACAAACCAGAATAGGTGATAATAAACGCAGCTTAAAATGCATTGGGAGTTCCCTGTAGGTTTGGTGCTGCATTTCTGCAGTATGATTTAGTCAAAATGGATTGCTTTTTAAATTGCTGTGAGGAAGGCTTTTGTTCAATGATAACTTTATTCTGCAGCATGGAAATGACCCAAATGGACCAAAATATAGGGAGCCATCTTCAATGGAAATAAGAAAAAAGTAATATTACACAGATGCTCAATCACTATATGGTTTGATCAATTTTCTCTATTCCCTTTTTAGAGTAAAAGCTCATCATCCCTTTGACCCGAGGTTTGATGCCATGCCAACACTATAGGAACTACCCAGTTACAAATTTTAGTGTCTTTTTTTCCAAAAGAGTGCCAATTGATGCTTTTATTACAGAGATAAAAATCCTAGGGTTAAATCACAGGCACAGGGTACAATATTTTGCACTATTATTTAGGGGACATACCTTCAAAAATGTTAAATAAATAAATCATGTCTATGATAAATAATTCAGAGCTTAAAAGATCAACACTTGAACAAAAAAAATATTTTTGACCTTGTTTGTAAAAATGTCTATTTGATGTGTTTTGTTGTGATCCACTACCTGGGTATATTTTCACAACCTGGTGTGGCAGATTGAGTATGCAGCTGAGATGTCCAGCTAATTACAGACCAACTTGAACCTACATTAGATGCAAGATTGTATCAGATATTCAAGTGTGTGACTAAAGCTGAATGTCAAAATGATTAGGTCATCACTAGACACTGTTAAAGTAAAACTGACAACAGGACTAATATACAAAAGGACAGGAAAAACAAAATGACGAAAGCTTATTAAAGTGAAACAATGTCCTATTTAACAAACATTTAAATGAAGATAAAAAAAAAGGAAAGTAAGTAGAAACGGTGCTGGCATTTACATTAAAGGGTGTAAAGAAAAATTGTAAAAAGAGTCATAAGAGAAGTTCACCTCAATTTGTATCCAGAATAGTTAATAGTAAATTATAGTGTTAGGTGTATGTGGTATGTACCATTGCCAGTGAATCATGCGTCCACTGTAGAACATTAGCCTTAACATTAGGTATAATCTTTAAAGACACACAGGGCCTGAGGAGAGGAGATAGAATATTGTGGTTGAACCTGGGTGATCCAGGCAAACCTGGGATGGACTTCAGGTTTCTGCTGTTCATTGGGAAATATTTTGAATCATTGACCAGATCTTTTGCAGGTTTGCTGCATCATGAGCTGTAATAAATCAAGCCCACCTCCCTAAAAATCAGACACAACAGAACCAAACATGATGAAAGAGGAGCCAGGGGCAAGTTGAGTGTCCAGCTTTCAGCTGGTAAAAAGATTCAAATATGTAAAAAAAAAAAAAAATAAAATGTCACATTTTAAACAACCCTGGGTGCTGAAATGCAGGATAAATATATATGCTATAATGTATGTGGCTCAACATCAAATAAACAAATAAATGCAATCAGTGTAAAAACAGCATAAGTCAGATCAGAGGTATTTTGATCTCAGAATAATCCAAGTTCAGATCCAACATTGCTAAGTCTTTCTTTTACAGGTCATTTACCTGTCATTGTCCAGCAGCTGGATTGGCCAAGCACTCACTTAGCGTTTGACAGTTTTAGTACCACTCAGCCTCTGTTACTGACAGGTACAGTACCATCACTGACAAGCTTAGTGGGCTGCTGGATGATGACAGTTGTCATTGTTGGCAGCTACATTGGCTAAATCATACTATACCTGTCAAAGAATGCACTGCAAGGGTTTACTGTGTGTTGTGGTGTTTATTGCATGTGCATTGGAGCTGTGGTTCCAGCACCACAACATACTAACATGCATTGTTGCACTTCAAGGGAGAAATTATTTTGACCCTTCTCAGGTCAAGTGACCTGGTCTTTTAGAATGTATTCTTTGCTACTATTTTAAAACAGACTATACTCACCTGCTGTGTAAATTCACAGCATTTTCTATAAATAGGAAAATGTGAAAATGCATTGTACAGCATTGAATTACACAGCTGGAAAAAATAATGGTACATTGGATGCTTTCCAGAATAGAGTGTGTCAGTAAAAAGCATGTGAAACTCAATTTATCTTTTCTTTCAAGCTCTGCTTTCTGCAACTGACAGCTTCAGATGAACATGAAATATATTCCATAAACACTTTAATCAGTGTGTGACCATTTGCACATAACAAAGACTGTTGGGTTTTCAAAGAGCTTCTAATAGACATCGAAATAAATCTTCAGAGATTGGTTTTAAGTAACTCGTTCAAGGAAAGCTTATTCTGATCTTCAGACATTATTAAGATTTGAACAGTATTGCAAAAATATACTCCAATATATAAACTTTTATTAGGGAAAAAGTTTTAAAGCTTTCTTTTTTCAGTAATTATGTTTTCACTATTAGATGTGTAAACACTAGCCAGGGGTTGCATCCAGGAGTCACTGATTCAGCATGCCTCAGGTTAACATGAAAATAACAATTTAATGCATACCTACATAATTAGCATGCATTGTTTAAGGACATATATTTACTTTATTTACTACACCATTTTAACAAATAGCCTGCTTTTGAATTTTCACCACAAACAAAAATGATTGCAGCCCTGAGAATCCACTGCGATCGTGGGGGAAATGGAAGGTAATTAACCTCTAGTGCCCGGGGATCGCAAACAGGATTCCCAGGGCTGCCTGAACGATTGCAGCCCTGAGAATCCACTGCGATCACCGGGCACTAGAGGTTAATTAACCTCTAGTGCCTGGGGATTGTAATGATTTCCATCTTCTGATGGTTTCGTGAAATTGGTTCACTGAAATTTTGCGGACCCATTGGAAGTTCCATAATCATTATATCATCCCTAATCATTATATCATTAAAAGAATTAACCCTGCCATCTTCAGCAGCCTTATAGCATTTGCAGGCTAATGGCTTGTTTTGTCAATAAAGCTTCCAGACTGTGATCGATGTCAGATAGTGGCATTTAAAAGTGGAACATTTTTTCATGTATCCCCAGCAAGACTTCCCACTGATATACAGCTAGCTGATAGGAAAGCCTGCAAAAAGTTGATTTGTTATTGGAAAATACAGAGGCTATCAGTACTGAAATCTTAATGAAAATTTGAGCTATGTGAATTTTAGAGTGATTTACTCTAATAATTTTTTAGTTATTGACTCAACAGAGATGACTGCATATCTGTGACTAAAGTTGAGGACTAAAAGTATTAAACCAAGAGGATCAGTATGACACCCAAACATCTATGAATATAAAGAAAATGTAAGCAATAATGTCCTCGAATGTACACTTCCAGCAGCTTCTCCACCATGTCCTTACTACTCTTGTCCTTTGTGTAAGCTGCCAACAGCTCTCACAGCTGTATAAGAAAGTAAAGACCGGCAACATTGAATGCAGAAATGTTGAGCAGTGCAAGTAGCTATTTGTTTTAACATTTTGTATTTTATATTTTTCAATGAGAATTAATGCAAGATACCACATTGGACAAGGTTCTAAATAAAACATCTTGTCTGGTTAGTGCTCTGATCCTTCTGATCACTGACCCAAAATGAGAAAACAGCTCAGGTGTTAAACTAGTGATACCAAAACCAAAAACACCAAAAATCAGCTTTATGTACAGGTAATTAGTTTTCTTTACAAATGAGTTCAACAACGGTCAAGGTTTTTTGGGGGCACATTTAGTGAACCTAAAGACAGAATGGGAGCATGGAGCCTCCTGAGATACTAACGTCATGCATACCAGGAGGCTTCTGGCTGCTCATTCTGTGCATGCCCATTCTGGGAGAAAAATGCTAATCTTACACATGTGCAGTAAGATCTCCATTTTTTTTCCTATTTACAGCAGGCTATATCACGTAGCAAGAAGAAGAAAGAAAATGGAGGAAGATGGCATCACCCAGCGCTTCCTTGATGTCAGGACAAAATTGGATTACAGGACAGCGGGGGGCCCACATGAAGACAGTGCCGAAGGAATCGGGGGCTCTGTGTACAGGTAAGTATGACTTTGTTTTTTTTGTGGTTTAGTTGCACTTTAAGTGATTATACCAGAATGTAAATTTGGAGCAAAAAAATTAATGTGTACTTGTGAATCACATATGAAATTGAAATGCTTTTTGTTACCTTTTTAACATAACATGACAAGATTTCAGAATATCTTGTAAATGTGCTATTTTTTACTTAAATTGAGGTGTTTGAAAAACTTTGTAAGTTGTCAATGCCTGCAAAGGCTTTAGGTAAAACAAGTAACAATCATAAGTCCAAGCAAAGGGGAGCACATTGTCAATGCTATATGTGTAGTAGACAATCCTATGTCACCGGACAGGCACTTTGCAAAGCATGTGGAATGTTTCACTAACATAGAACAAATATATATTCTATTCACTCATGACATAAAGGTCAGGTGTACAGATCACATGCATACAGATTTACCTCTCAGTCTTTGCTGTTCCAGTACAGGCAGCTCCTTTACTGACACTGCTAGTGCCTCCACTGCTTATTCAGCATCCAATGTCTAATTTTCTTTGTGTACTGGATTTACAACATCCCAGTAACCTGGAACAGGGGATTTTAAAGGACAATGTCTCGTATTCAGACCTTCTCAGTGACAAACTTTATTAATAAACCAATCTGTGTCAGACTTCTCAGTGTAGACCTAGTGGGAGAACCTCAGTGACAGACACCCTGTTGAGACAGTAACAGAATCCTAAAACAGACCGCAGTCAAAGAACCCCCAATGCAGGCTTCAGTCACAGACCCCCAATATGGACCATTAATCAAACCCCCAGTAGTCAGTAATCACATTACTGCATTCTCCCTTTGGAGTCTCTCTCTTTACCAGGACTAGCAGATTTGATAAGAAATCACTCACAGACTCAGCACAGTACAGCAACTGAGCACAGGAACAAGCGTTCCTCTCTTCTATGGAAATCTGTTTATTTGAAATCTGATTCTATGTAGGTATCAGAAATATGTTTTAAATCTGAGAGGTTTAGAGGGTAGACAAGAGTAAATTGGAGTGTATATTGCAGACTTTTTATTAAAAGTTCATGGTGTTATGGGTTTTTGTTACTGATAGTCATTTTTAAGATATTTACAGTGCTTGGTATATCATTATAATGCTCTCACAATCAAAAATTTAAAGAAAGCCCAAGAAGTTATTTCCAGCATTAGGGAGGTTAGTACTGTGTGACTGTTTTTTATACCCTTCATTAATAAACAAATAAATAAAAATACAAAATCCAGGATCAAATCCAAACCCTAGTGGGTATATGTAGTTTGGAATGTACCTCTAATCACTCCATTAACTCAGTTTGTTTCTGGTTTAGCTCGCTGTTGATGCTTGAAGTACACAAAGCAGAAAAATACATCTTTAAGTACTCCCTCAAGGGCTGTGTGCAATATTAAACTTACTTGAGTAATAAATTGAATAAACATGACAGTATTGAGTGTGGGGAAAGCTGTGTCACTTTTCACAAGTGTCTCTTTAGAATATGATTATAATATTACTGTCTAAAGCTTTTTGTTTTCTCTTGCCTGACTCGATGAGCTGATATTATTTATTTGCCATTTTAATTCAAATTAAGTAGACTGAATCATAGGTTATGACATGTATTGAATGCTTTCGTGTATTATATTAGTTCAGAAAACACACTTGTTTATGAAGAAGATGGGCCTCAGCATCCAAAAATTTCTGCATGATGATAAAATTCTACTTTTTGATAATAAATTTAAGTGAAATTGTATTGCTTACCACCTGCTCATGCATTTTATGTAGGGATTTATTTTATATAATTTCACCACAGGGCTTTAAATGCATATTTTACATTTTACTAACTCTGAATAGGTGTGATAAAGTCCCTTAAAGGAAACCTGTCATGAGGCTGACACTGCTGACTGTTTTAAATACTAGTTTCCTGTCACTAGTGGCTATCATGCTGATGCAGTGATTCACTGACCTCAATTATTAAAATTGAGTATGTATGTATAAATATATATATATATATATATATATATATATATATATATATATATATATATATATATATACATACACACACACTTTTGCTGCCAGAGCACACTAAAAAGTAAAACTTTCTTTATGGAAAATCAAAAATGACTGGCTACAAACTTAATTTTACAGAAACAAAAGGTTATCAAATATTTGAGTGAAAAAAGGACATGGAAAAACCCTGCAGATAAAAGGACATATTGTGGTCACTGCTGACTAAATTTAAAGGGCAAACAGACAGTTATCTAATCCAGCCCATAACTATAAACAGATGAAAGATAACATGCATGACCACAAAGCCATTTTAGGAAGTTCTAATTTAATATTCCAGATTAGGTACATCTTCTTATTTCAGAGTACTCCAGAGTGGCATCCAGAAAACCAGAAAACCCAGACAGTCCCTGTTTTCAGGGAATGGCACGCTGGCAGAAAACATCTTTGGTCAGGTTAATGCAAGATGCAGCTAAATCTATCACATGTCAAACCTTCTTAACAATCTGAATACAATAGACAGTGAAGAAGATTGATTGCTGTCATGGATTTATACAAATATACCCAACCATGACAAAACAGCAACACCTGAATCAAGAGATTTCTGTGGACTCAGTTATATGTCTAATACATTTCACCCTTACTCCCAACCATTTCACTTGGGAAAGTTATCTAACTGCAAAATATTGGTGATAACAGTGATAGATTTACAATTTGCACCCCTTTATACAAATCAGTTTATGGCAAGACTATCAAAAAGCTACCTTGCTCCAGAAAACCAATGATTCATCGATACATCAATGACTACTTTTGCAGAACTGATCACAGCATAGATATTCTAAAGGTACCCAGCCTGAATGGAAATTTTCAAACACAGTGGGATTGATTTACTATAGAAATGCAGCTATTCAGTTAGCAAAATAAATTACATTCACAGTGAATGTGGTGAAAATTCAGTTTGCAACGAATTCCCAGTCATATAAAAGGAAATCTAAGCAAGCGGGGTTTTTGATTGGATTGTAGAAATGTACATAGCTTCAGCTATGACAATTGATATTACTAAAATAACTAAATTATCCTTTGCAGGCTTTGCTAAGTGTACATTCTATATCCCCTTCGTAAATCAACCAATGACAAACCATAACTTAACCCCAACAAACTCAAAAGCTTCATGTTCCATTAATGATACACAGTACCAGGACCAGGACCCATTTACACAGAACATAATAAAAGGACACATATTCCTCCTGAAAGAATGTCACTTTTCACCTCTGCTTTATCTCCTCTACAGATGACAAGCAGATAAATGGGGCAGTCAGCCACAAAGAGTGATACTTTTACCACCTCTCTCTCAAAGACAGAATCATGACTGCAATGTTCAATTTCTATGCATCTCACTCAATATCTAATTTAACTTACTCCTTTCATTCTTACTGTATTTAGGTGAATACATTACTAAATAAATACAAATTACTAAAGTAAGGATCCATTTTTAATTTGTACAAAATACTCTTTAATCCCTTTTAGGATATGGGATAACAGATTAATAGAACAGACAGCCGTCATCTAATAGTCCCGCTCTTTACAAATCTACTTTAGTGTCCTTGAATTATGAATCATGACCTCCTCTGTTTAAGTAAAGTGAACATAAAAAAAGCAATATAATTTTTTAAAGAAGTGAATTCAACTTTCTAAAAAGTCTGCATCTGTAGATATATTAAGTTAGAACAACCTCTTCCCCAACAATGCTAGGATGGTACAACAAACTACTAAGTTCTGCTTACACATATTTTTTCCCTTACCAGTCCCAACACCCACTGAGAAGATGTCAGCTGAGAGCCCCTATCCCTTTATAGTAAGAGGACTGTTTTAGTTATTTCTTGAGAAATAGAGCAACAATAGAGAGTGTTCTTCTGGTGTGTTTAGGAAATACAATATAGCTCTTTTTATAAGGCCAGTTTGCCAGCCCCGAGAATACGTGTAGAGAGAAACAACAAAGAAGAGTGTTCTTTTGGCAAATAAACAAATGAATTCATGATAAAATCTCACAATACATAACAATAATGCTGATTGCAGTTTCCAATATCTGATTTGTAATAGGTAGTAATTAGGCCATACTTGGGCACTAGACAATAAACTTCTGAGAGAAATTTATATTGAGTTTTAAATTGTGTTACATACATATATTCGTATCTGATGTGTTTCACTCAGCTTAGGCTTCTTCAGGGGTGATGCTACATTAAGCAAGGTTGGACACAGTTACTTGACAGTACCTAGGTTAGTATTAAATGCACAATGTCAGTGTAAAGGGAATTACCAGTAAGGAATGTAATATTAACTTATAAATGTATATTCAAATATGAAAAATAAACAGTACATATTTATTATGGTACAAACGCTAATTTTAAAGTCAAGACTTACATATTCCTTGTAGATACACCGCATGTGTTATAATAAGATTAGGAGGAAAAAAACTTTCCCCCAACAGGTTAGCAGGTGATTGATGAACTTCTAATGTGGAGGGTAAGGTTGTGTAGTACTCCACCCAAAAGGAGGACCTATGGCAGGGTAGGAAAATGTAATATAATACGATAGCATACCTAAGAAAATGGGGGGTGGAGGGGTTGAACATGTAATTATGTAAAAACCTATTGTATATTGCTTAGTATACAGGCAAATATTGAAATACACTTATAAACAGATATAAATGTGAGTTTATTTATGTGTAAAAAGTATACATTAAAGGATAAATAACATAGGTTGTGGTGGGATATATATATGATAGTAGGACTTTCAGAAGTAATAGTAATACAATTTTGTAGCCAAATACTATTTTTGAAGTATGTGTAATATTGATACTATCGGTGAGGATAAGCGTTATCATACACAGTAGTGACAGTGTGCTATAGTACTTAGAATGTACTAGTGGGTAGGAGAATGAAGATATAAAGTAAATGAATGAACCCATCTGTGTGTAAGAGATAAAAATGTATTTCCTGATAGTCCCGGATGCCGAATACACCGAGACTGCAGCCTCAGTCTGTGTCTAGTTCATGCTGAAAAGAATGTGGCTGGCAGAGGAGGCTTTCGGAAAGTGTCTCCTTTTAAGGGGCGTCCCGGAGGTCTTGCTCTGCCATGTGCATGTTCCCGACGTATGTGAGCATCGGGGCGTGTTCCTGACGGTCGCCCTGAACGGGGGATGTTTTGAGGGAATCACCCATCAGAGTGACGCGTCAAGAAGCAGAGGGTCCCTTCAAGTAATCTCATTGCCCCGTAACCATGTCGAGGAAGCATGCACAGGACAAAGCAAGTTCGTTCAAAGGAACGGGCTCATGCGGGGATAAAGCAGTAAGGACGGAACTAGTAAGGAAACCCATCCCACTGCCAAGGGTGCATTGGTCTAAAACCGATGCCCCCATCCCCGAAAGTCTGATGATGAGCAGGGACTCAAAAGGAATGATGAGGAAAGAGAATGTGAAGTTTAATGTGGCTGGCAGAGGAGACTTCTGGAAAGCGTCTCCTTTTAAGGTGGCGTCCCTGTATACTAAGCGATATACAATAGATTTTTACATATTACATGTTCAACCCTCCCCCCCCAATTTCTTAGGTATGCTATCTTATATTCAATACATGTACTATTTATTTTTCATATTTGAATATGCATTGATAAGTTAATATTACATTCCTTACTGTTAAATCATTATGTATATTAGTGCCCATATGTTTTTTTATTTGTATTATTACGTTTACACTGATATTGTGCATTTAACCTAACCTACCTAACCTTAACTAACCTAGATACTGTCAAATAACTGTGTCCAACCTCGCTTAATCACCTGAGCGGTAACCCCGTGTCACACTCGCGGTTACTGCTCAGGGGGTTAAGCGAGGTTGGACACAGAAAAAAGATGCTAAAAACGTTTACGCTGAGTCACACTCGGGGTAGGTAATCCTTTGGGAAGTAATAGTAAATCGAGTCTTACCTGATCAGCCGGCGTCCTTCTTATATTCAATACATGTACTATTTATTTTTCATATTTGAATATGCATTGATAAGTTAATATTACATTCCTTACTGTTAAATCATTATGTATATTAGTGCCTATATGTTTTTTTATTTGTATTATTACGTTTACACTGATATTGTGCATTTAACCTAACCTACCTAACCTTAACTAACTTAGATACTGTCAAATAACTGTGTCCAACCTCGCTTAACCACCTGAGCGGTAACCCAGATTCACACTCGCGGTTACTGCTCAGGGGGATAAGCGAGGTTGGACACAGAAAAAAGATGCTAAAAACGTTTACGCTGAGTCACACTCGGGGTAGGTAATCCTTTGGGAAGTAATAGTAAATCAAGTCTTACCTGATCAGCCGGCGTCCTTCTCCCCGATGGCCGTCTTCTTTCTTCCTCTGGGCGGCTTCCTCTGCAATCAATGAGTCACCGGGGAGTTGCTGTGACGTCGGTGCATAAGGACATTCTGTTCGGGGCGGGAAATTAAAAACCATTTGTATTGCATTCAACACAAAATAAGTGTGTAAAAGCAGTACATTGTCCTTCATGGACCTTTATTTTACAGTAAAATATATATGACATGATTTTGTGTTTCAAACTTTTTTATACTCATACTAATATATTATACTGTAAATTAAATTTTCATGTACCACTTTTAGACATATAAATCCAGAAAGAAATGAACCGCTCAGGAGGTTAACATAGCATCACCCCTGAAAAAGCCTAAGCCAGGGTGAAACGCATCGGTTACCAATATATGTATGCAACACAATTTAAAACTAAATATATATTCCTGTCAGAAGCCTATTGTCTGGTGCCCAACTGTGGCCTAATCACTACCTATTACAAATCTGGGCATACTTTTTCTTCTTACCAGATATTAGAAACTGTAACGAGCATTATTGTTATGTATTGTGTGATTTTATCATGAATACATTTGTTTATTTGCCAAAAAACCCTCTTCTTTGTCATTTCACCTTTTTCTTCAGAACACTGGCTCTCAGAGACCAGAGCCAAAGGTTATCCATTGTGTTATGGATTTGAGTGCAAATTGTGACCATAAATGGGAATTTTGGCAAAACTTAATGCTGTGAACCTGCTTTGAATCCAATGTGGTGCCAAAACTAAATATTATCCCTATTCATTATAGGCTTCCCAGATATTTATTGCACAGTTATGTAATCAAAGGGCAGATATCTTAATCTGTATCAAAGTATGCTTGCTTTTGATACATGAAAATAAACTTTCAACAGAAGCAAACACACTTGCTGTATGGCTGTACAAAAGTACAATAGTGATTTGGCAAAGTACATAAAACCATAGTAATCAAAATACCTCAAAGCCAGCAGGCTTTGTGAATGCAGTAAGCAAAATCACTTAAGTAAATTTGAGGCTAACCTAAGCCTCCTTTACACTGTTTGATGCTTGTAAGTACTAGAACATATAATATATATATACTGTAGCTAATGCAAAAATATATTAGAATCTAAGAAGAGAATTATAGAAAAGTATATTATGTGGCACCACTGTTGAATATATTTTAAATGACTATAGTAATACAAAGGTCCTATAGTGTTTTCTTTATTATACTTGTAACAATGTGATTGCCAGTAATTTAGCTATAAAGACATTACAATTCACAGACTGTATGATATAGTACTTGAAGGACCGTTTGGATGCTTTCACTGAATACAAGATGTGATGCTGGTATATCTGTAGATTTTATTTTACTTGAAGGGTTTATTATCAAATACAAATAATCCTGATACTTTATTCCTTAAAGAACAACTGATTACAGGTTTAAACCTGAAAAATTGACCGATATCTCAAGATATCTTAAAATAACTAAGGTATTTTAATGTACTCTTATTTGTTAAGGCTGCTTATAAATAACCAATTTTTTTTGAAGATTAGATCAAAATAAAACAAGAAACTGAGATCTGTAACAGTCTAGATGGAAAAATTATAGCTGACTGATATAAATGGAAGATTACTGAATTACTAAAAGCCTAGTTCTCTGAACACAACGGTTTCGGAGAAATATTACCAATCTAAACAATGGTTAAGACTAAAATCACAATCCTAAAGATGTCTTCTAGGTCTATGAATCAAACTTAAAATATGAACCAAATCAATTTTTTTTATAAAAACTTTTACTACATCTGCAGTTAACATCCTGAAAATTTACCCAAGGTGTCTCCATAAATATGGAAATATTAAAAAAAATACTTTCTCATTTAAATTCTTTCATTAAGTTAAACATAACCTAATACATAAACCACCATGTATCAACATGAAAATTATCCCATAACAAAAATGCACTACAAATGCTTTTTTTTAACCAACCAAAAAATTGTCATATCTTCTGTTTATTGAATTTTTAATGGGTATTTTTTCAAAAAAATTCAAAAAAAATATATATATTTTTTTAAATATAAAGATTTTTTTAATTTATTCAATTTATTGGTTTTAAAAGATTTTGTGTTTAAAAAACAATGTACCACTTTTAGACATATAAAACCAGAAATAAATGAACCGCTAGGGAGGTTAACATACTTCACTCATGTTGATTTGCTGCCACTGTTCTACAGAACTCCTTTGTTCATTTGTAGTAGTGTTATAGGTTTGTTCGCATTATGCTGTGCTGCCTGATCTTAGCCCTATTGTATGCAAACTCACTTCTACTTCGTTCAATAGGTTGTCAATAGGCTGTCAAGCTCAGTTGCATACTCATTCTAACACACCTGATGGTAATGGATGGTCCAGGTTGCCAAGCACAACATTAAACCACATTTATTACCAAGCTCACAAGCAAGGTCAAGTGCTCTTAGAAATTAACAGATGTTCTGTTTTTGCTCAACTTCATTTCGCTCGATAAATACTGGATTGTATGCATTATTTAGGTGTTTACATAAAACAAATAGTACTAGTATCTAAAACCTCTTAGAACAAATACACTTTGTGCCAAACATATGTTTTTGCTTTTCCAGCCATTCTGGGTGTTTATGCAGGTTTGAATGCCTTTTTAGACCTTGGCCAACTATATATTTACTTACTCACCTCAGCTTGGTAATGGAAGCACATAAAGGTGGATTCCTTCTTTAACCAGAAGCAATATCATCCATGAATGTTGCTTTGAGCCAAGCCCATGACATAAAAAATCATAGGAAGAAATAGGCAATCTTTTCAATTTGAAGCATGTTAAGCAATATGCAAAAAAAACCTCTTTGCCTATTTCTTCCTATAATTTCTGTCATATGTATATGTTTACACATATAATAACATACATACATACATACATATATGCACATACATGAGTGCACATGAAGTAAAACAAACAATATACACATAAAAACACAAACACCAAACACATGAAAACCCACACTTCCATATTAATTAGGAAATATTGCATTCAAAAAATATTTGAATATAGCTAATGGGTTGTCTGAACTGAAACCAATAGATATATACTGCCAACATCCCTAAATTCTTGAGTACATAGAAAGGTAGGTATAGTTGTGGACTTTAAAGGCAGTTCGGTACATGTCACAAAATGGGCTCAAATATAAAAAAAACAATCTTTTGTTAAACAAGCCATAAAAACAGTGGATGGAAATTCCATAAAAATGCTATGTACTATAGCACCAAACAATTGTGTATATCGTTGAGATGTTGTAATAGATTCCGATAACCAACGTGTTTTGCAGAAATAATCCGCTTCATCAGGGATTATACAAGACCTCAATAGATAGAATGCACAAGGGTGTAAAACCACAGTATATAGTATCGAGTGTGACTAAGCCTGGCTTGGGATACAGTCATGGAGAACAGGAGGACCCCCTCCAGCAGCAAGAGAGAGAGACGCTCAAACTGGAACCAATGGATCCACTAAATATACATTTTGTTTTTCTGTGTCAGGTATAATCTCATTGGGTACTGAGTAATAATCAGCAGATTAGGTGAAACAAAGGTCCAAAATTAGAGTCTGTTCCTCAGCTGCAGCAGATTGGACTAACAGGGGCCCATGTCAGACCCTGTTAGTCCCATTTTTAGGGAAAGATTGACTTTTAATGCAAGCTCCCTTGTGTCAAGCTGCCGGAGATGCGCGCCTCTAAGCGTACAATCATTTCAGTTGATAAATGTGGGGAGAATACACCAATGTAAGCTGAAATTTGGTTGATAAATAGGTAAGGGGTCTGATACGTGCACGCGAGCGAACTTTCAATTTTGCTTGATGAATCAGGCTCATTGAGTGTGATTTATTTGGCAATTTGTAATTGTGTATTCTATTACGTACAAAGTGAAAGCTAAGGAAACAAATATATAAACATGTTTATTTCATAAAAAATGGTAAAGTTACCAACTTTTTGAATCTCCATATGGTATTAAAACATAATTACAATTTGGATGACATTTTTGGCCATAGAATGGGAAAAAGATAATTCCCTAAGTGGGGATGCTCTTACAAAAAGAAAGTAGATGGATATATAGATTAGAAGCAATGACCCATCCTGGTTTAAATGAGATGATTCATTTCAAGTCTTTTCTCTGAAGAAAATGAAAAGAAAATAATATTATTTAAGAAAAAAAAATTTTTCTTTACAAGTTAATTAGACCTTGTTAAAAACCAAGGTAATAATCTAGTAACACTAGCGTTTTTTTTATACTGATAATAAAATTGTATATACATATATCATGGCAGTGAATGTAAAAACATGTACTGTACATTAGGTCAATGCAGGTAAAAGTCACTACTGTGTCACAATATGTGATGTAATGAATGAATTTAACTTTTTATATCCACATGTGTTCAAACAATTGATCCCATTAATCCACTTGCACAAAAAACTTTTGAAAATAATAGTGGGAGTGAATAGAAAGCAAAAGATGCCTCCGTGAACCATTACATTATTTTATATACGCAAGTATTTATTCCAATATACTATACATGTTGGTGTTTTAAGTCATGATGTGGATTCGGTTCTTTTTGTTGCAATGCAAGAAGATAGACAGTTTATAGAGAAGTATTATTGTGATCAAGAATTTGTAATACCAAACAATGGCAAAATATGTATTGTTTTAAGATATTTATTTTTTAAATATATTGTAAAAATTTATTTTTATGTAAATAAATGTTCAAATGTTTAAAGTTTTAAAGGTTTAAAATAAAGGTTTAAATGTTTAAAATCCCAAAGGGAGTTGTAAAAATATAAATTTGGTGATATTCCTAACCGTTAATAACACTGTTAGTCATTCCTCCCCTCAAACACATTGGCCCTGATTCACCAAGCAAAATCGGAGGCTCGCTCGCCCATTCGTATTCGAAATATTTTATTTTATGTGTGTGTTTAGGGTAACTTTCTACTTTTACTTGTTTTTTTCTGAATAGCTGTTTACTGGTGTACAAATTTAATGGATCAGATCAATAAATGATTATGGAATGTCAAACCGAAAAAAAAAACAACAGCCAAATTTCACGGACTATGCACGCCCAATTTCATGATCATTTTTAGCATGATATGATGAGCAAATATAAGGGTGTTGTCAAACTTGTTTTTTTCATTTTTCTTGTAATCTATCTAACCTAATCTATGTTGCTACATTTGATACCTTGCCTACCATTTAGCACAATAGCACAATTTGATTTTTCAACTTTGAATGTTTCAATGTCCATTTTGCAATTAGGAAGTCAATATTAATGCTATGTTATTGTGGCTATATTGTTTCATTTCAATAATATGTCTTTATTACCACCTTTAAATGTTTGTCCTGCATAAATATTTTCTAATACAGTTTTCCACCCTTTATAGGTTGGACTTGCATATTGGTTTGGTAAGTATTTTTGAAATGCAATATTTGTTGGGCCATTCTGAAAAAAATGGCTTTATATGGAAGTGTGGGTTTACATGTGTGTTTTTTTTTTCATTTTGTCATGTAAATTTAGTGGTGTCGGTGTGGTCACTATATTTAAATCTGACAATTTAGCAAATCGGTTTATTTTGAATAAATTTTTTTGAAAAAAATTGTAGTTTGTTTTTAGGGGGTTTGTTTTAATGTGATCTATTTTACAATCTTCCAGGACCTACAATTTAAAAATTCATTTATACTTGTTTTTAAGCAGTTCCCTTCTATGATATGTTTGACTGGTGAAAAACAGCACAACTGGCTTAATAAAACTCAGACCTTAGGAGTGTGATGTGCATTGTTGTGTGCCAAGGCATAACCGCTATGTGTGCGTGAACTGTGTTCTATCAGTTGAAAAAATGCGCCGGCCAATTTTCCACAGAAAGATCCTCATTCTGGTAAGGCTGGAAAAGCAAGAACATCTGTTTGGCACAAAGTGTATTTTTTCCTGGAAGTTTTGGATATTAGTACTATTTGGTATATGTAAACACCTAAATAATGCATACAATCAAGTATTTAACCACCTGAGCGATAAACCTGACCTTGGTTCGGGTTAAAAAAAATTACAATTATCGATAAACCCGAACTTTTCTCACTGTATGAAAATACAGTGAGAAAAGTTCGGGTTTATCGATCACTTACCTGGTCCCGCTGCGATCATCTAGCGTCGTGTTCCAGCGTCGTCCTCCAGCGTCGAATGCCTTCTCCGAGAAGAAGAAGCCGGCCAGCGGAGAAGAAGAAGCTGGCCGGCTTCTTCTTTTCTTCTTCTCTGTCCGTAGCGTGTGCGTGTCCCTTGGCGATGACGTTGGCGCGCGTGCGGGAAATTCAAATTGAAACTCATTCAAACACATTTTGTATTGGATTGAATACAAACTCCTGTATCCAATCCAATACAAAATAATTCAAAATAAATACAAAGTATGTAATTGTATACATTTAAATGTATTTTGACATACACACACAAGTGAAATCACTAAATGTTCCTTTATACATGTATTATAACAATCCTTTTTTCAAATATTTGATTTCTTTAAAGCCAAACTGGCTTTACTGACAATGAAATTTGAATCGGACCACAAATGCTTGGTGACATTTTGTGATGACATATTATAAAGTGCTAATTATTATATATACAGCTTGATCTAAATTAGTTTGCAGTGTTGCAAAGCAAACCAAAAATGATCAAAACAGTGCAACAAATGTAACAATAAATTAATCAATTTTGTGAATGAGTATAATGTAACATAAAAATGTAGCACTTACCCAAAAGAAGATGAAGCATTAAAGATTCAAATTGACCTGTAATGGACTGTAGATGTCCAAAGAACAGGGATCAGGTGTGCGCTTAATTGCTATGACCTCATCATTGACAGAGCTTACCAGATCCTCCTGAATCACGCAGCTGCAAACTAATCATCTTAATTGGCGTATTCTGGACCCCATTGCCCATTTATCAAGGCAGGAATCCGGCTGGCAAGCGAAGGCGAGTGTACTAGTACTGGCCATTCTTTCTGACAGGTGGAAAAATCTCTAAAACAAAAAAAAAACAAAAGACATTATAGTTGGCAGACATTCCAAAATTTCGGTGAACTATCCAATAGTTTATAACAAATGAGTTAGGGTTATTATCAGGCTTTATTATATATAAAATTGATTTTAATGCAAAACTACCACAAGTATTTACTTATGTTTCTTTTGGCTACTGTTTGAAATCGCTCTGCCTGTTTTTTTTCTGTAGACAGATCAATATAAGGTTATGACTGGTTGCTTTATGCTAGAACACTTTTCACATTTACATTACATTTTGTACAGCCTTACTTAATATGGAAAAAAAATAAAAACAAAACAGTGAATACCGAGCATATTCTGTACTTTATCCCTTATCTCATTCTACTAATATATTCATTGCTTTAATTAGGCGCATGGGAAACTGGAAGGCATATGGCTGTGTGCCTGTGCAAGTTTTTTCAGATTAGTTTAAGGTGATATTATAAATAGGCTTTTGAGACAATAATATTTAAAAACAAAAACTCAAT
The DNA here is from genome assembly GCF_032062135.1 of Pyxicephalus adspersus. Lineage (NCBI taxonomy): Eukaryota > Metazoa > Chordata > Amphibia > Anura > Pyxicephalidae > Pyxicephalus > Pyxicephalus adspersus. Next base: position 44,725,480 of record NC_092867.1, read on the forward strand.
GATATAATTTAAATAAACAATGCTTCAGAAAGAAAACGTGAAGGCTTTATTTGTAATTTATTCTGTCTCAGGCACAATTAACAGATTATGTCCCTTCACACATGTGACACCCCTTTATCAGAAGCCATACTGCATGATTACTGTAATAAATTAAGTCGGAATGTGCAACTGCTGGCATTGCATTAGTTTTTATGCAAAGCTTTTATTAGCTCGCACAAGAAACCAGTCAAGAACATGGTGAAATAAAAAAGGTGAAATATTTTGAACATTTACTTTAAGCTACAGAGATTTTTTTCTTACCATTTTCCTGGCCAATTAGGTATCTAGGGGCAAAAGTTTTCTTTCTAAAGGATTGTGTGCTATGAAAGTGTCATATTTAGAAGAAATGTTACCAATGGACTCTGTTACCAAAAACCTATTGGTAATGGACATATTGAGATGCTAATGTGCTAATTTCAGTACAAACTAATTTCCCCACCACCATACTACTAAAATGTGGAACAACCAAAATGCCTTTTTATTTTCATTTTTTTTTCTCGAAGGTTTCCCTGACACCCCAGAAATTTTGGTGTCAGTCTTCCATGAAAGGAATCCTTTTTGCTTGGAATTAAAGGATCTGGCATTCTTTGTGAATTTAAGAAGTGAGAAGAAGACAATTGAAATCTGGATACCTAAGGTGGAAAAAAAAGTGTGGCACACTAGCCTGAGCCATGACCAAGAAATGATTTCCATCCCATTCATCAATGGTGGACATAACAGTCACCAATATTCCTAAATACAAGCAGCTCACTGTTAACAATAAGCAGATAGAGATGCAGACTATACTTTTAAATCACTGGCTCACTTTTGGCTTGGGAAACAAATGGCTGTGAATAAGTGAGGTTAGAAAACACAGTGTGCATTTGGAAGTTGTGTTTTAAAGACATTTGACTGTTGGGTGACTGGTTTTCTTCTGTTTTCCTCTATTTCCTTTTTTTCTTTTTCCTTTCTGACCTAATAAAGAGGGAGTGGTCAAGGTTTCACAGGTGATATAAGTTCTGGGTAAATTCACCCCGAGCTTGCTCACTTGTGGCTTGAGAAACAGGTGGCTCTCAATTAGTGGAGTTAAAAAACATAGGAGTTTGAAAACTAAAGAAGAGAAAGCAACTGCAAACTATGTGTAATTTTTAATAACACAATAAATCAATGCAAAATCAATAAATATTGTAACTTGGAAAATAAGTGGCGGCAGCAAGGTGGAAGGTTTTGTTCAGTGCACAGTCTGCCATATGTATGCACAAATGGAGCAACAGCTCCTACGTGAATACCGCTGTGACAGTCGATAGATGTGAGCAAGTCACCCCTCTGGAATCCCACTTTAGAAATCTGGAGGAGCGCATTGCAACACTGAAATCTCTGGATCACCTCCTGCCCACTGAACAAATAGGTAATGGAATAGATGTGGAGAGGATATTCAGGATGTAGTGAGCTGGGTACTGTAGTTAGATGGAGTGGTCAGGGGTCCCAGAAAAGGAAGGCCAGCTCTGTGTTTGAGCACCCTAATAAATTTGCAAAACTAGTGAAGATGTACAGGCTGCAAATCAGATGGTGGGAGCCCTGGATGTTACTGCTACCCTTAACATCAAGGAGAGCAGCCCATCTAGTAGGGGTGGTGAAGGCAATCCAGGAAAGCATAGACAATTGGTTGTCATAGGGGAATCCCTGATCAGAATTAATAAAATATGTTGTCGTCAGTTCAACCGAATGGTTTGCTGTCTCCCTGGTGCCAGGGTTCGGCATGTGGTGGACCAAGTGGACGAATTACTGGGCAGCACTGGGCATGACGCAGCTTTATTGGTCCATGTGAAAACCATATGCTTAAAAAACAGCTTGGAAAACTAGGTTTTAAGTTGAGGGAAAGGACCTCTAAGGTTATACTCTCTGGAATATTGCCTGCGCCATGCACAAAACAGGAAAGGCAGAGGAAGCTTAGACAGCTACACGCATTTCTTAAGTGCTGGTGTAAAAGGGTAGGGTTAAGGTTATCAGGGCACTGGGCTGACTTTTAATTGGGGTACAATCTTTATGCAAGAGATGGTTTGCACCTAAATGGGGGTCTGTTGTGCTAGGGGAAAGATTTATAAGAATGACGGAGGGATATTTAAACTAGGACAGAAGGGGGTGGGACAGTTGAATAAAGTTTCCGATGTTAAACCGAAACATTGGATTGCACGGTGCTAATTGTACTGAAAAACAAAATGATTTGGCAAACAGTAATGGTAAATGCAGCAATGGATTAAAGAGCCTTTTTACCAAGTTCAGTTCACCAAGCAAAGCAGTTGGTATTGCTGAATCCTAGCTTTGTTCTTCATATGACTGGGCTGTGAATTTTCCTGGATTACACTTTTTCGTAAAGACAGAGTCAAACGAAAAGGTGGTGGTGTATGTCTGTCTGTGAGAGGTGATCTGAAAGTAAATGTGAAAGAAGAAATTGTTGATGGAGCATGTGATGAGGTTGAGACATTATGGAAGAAGTTGCATATAGGGGTGCATGATACACAGTTAATTATTGGAGTCTGCTATAGGCCTCCAAGGGCAAAAGAAGAAATAGAGAATCAATCACTAGCACAGATAGAAAGGGCTGCAAAGGCTGGCAAAGTTGTATGGGAGATTTTAACTACTCCTGCATGAGTAATGGCAGTACAGGTACAGCAAAAGGGTGGAAATGTGTGAATTTATTACAAGATGATTTTATAGTACAGTATATTGGAGGCCCAACTAGAAATGATACTCTGCTGGACATAGTTTTTCTAACAATGCAGAGCTTATCGGGTAAGAAGAATTTGTTTTCTCCTTTCTAAATGTATAGGTTTGAGCCACCACTTTGTATCTCGATAATTAGGAGTAGAAGAACAAAAGAACAAGGCTTGAGGCTCAGATATTAGTGAGTAAAAGATTAATTATGTATTAATTGACGTTCGATAGATACATAGGTATCATGAACAATAGTCATATTATATCCCCTATTTTGTTCACATATGACAAGAATATTCAAATATTCGTACTAGACAATAGTGTTCTAACACCATACAATAATTAAAAAAGACCGTATAGGTCACATACGCCCTGACGCGTGTCCCCACGTTTGGCTTCTTTAGGGGTTTGCTATTAGGAGGGCTGTACGGTCTGTATGTAGATTTGGAAAGGGATTGCAAAACAACATATGTTGGCAAGTACAATTCTAACATAGTCAAAGTGGTATAACATCTGAATATATGACTAAATGTACATATAAGAGCTTTTTTTTTACATCTAGGAGCTTATTCTATGACCAAATATACATATAAGAGCTTTTTCTAGGGTGAAAATAACCAGATATACCTTTTATATAGTGCATCTCATATCAAATAATAGATATGTATGTTCTTAGTTTCATATCTGATATCCTAAAAAGATCATTTATATGCAAATAGTATATATCGAGTATCGGACACAAGGGATATCTAATAATATTGGTAATTTAATGTGATGTAATCAGAGGGTTACTTACGTTTGAAGTGACACAGTAATAACATTTTTTATGTAACAGTAAAGCAAAAAAGTCAGTGAAGTCAGTCCAGCTGTAGTTTCTGCTTGTGATATAGGAATAGCAATATACGAATAGTAATGTGCATAGGCAAAATTATTGTGATGTTTACACATGTATATATATGTCACTTCTTTTGAAAAATTATAAAAAGTTTTAGGTTATGCTAAGCCAGGTAAAAAAGGTAACAGATCAGGAGGTGAGAATTTTGTTCCATACTGGATTCTCAGTTCAGAGTTATAGGACTGTAGAGAACAGCGATAATCCTCATCTGAATAAAAGAATTTGGAAAAAGGGTTTAAAAATTAAAGGAAAAAGACATGGCATCAAAATAGAATTAAATTTGAATAAGAGATCTTAATAGATTGTTTGTTAGGTGCCTACCAGAGAGAATCCATGAATGTAAGGAGTGCCTTTTGGAATCCAGGAATGTAAGTACAAAAAGCTTATCTAACTAGTGTGTCAGCTGCCCCTTTCCTGCATTGGACAAAGTACAGCCGGAGGGCTGTTTTTGTATTGGAGCCCGCCTATTATAGGCAAGGCTTTCAGTTAGTTGATGGCCATACGGCGATCTATGGATGGATGTGAAGAAAAAGATGTTCAAATCTGTGATCTTTGGATATGTTAAAACAGATATAGAGCTAGCAGAACGTTAGTGATTTGCACACTTATGCGGTGACACTACATTGGTCAGAATAGTCATAATTATTATATACAGTGTTAGAGATGCGTACTAGTTGGTATGTAATTTAAGATTATACTATGTAACAATACCATATATCAAACTGACATAACCTGTTTTAAAATACACAATTTCCAAAGTACATTATAAAATGTACCGTGCTAAAAATATCTTGTAAGTAGCCAAAATTAATGTATCCAGACGATAATAAATACTCATTACTAATAATATGGGTTCCTAATAAATGGACTGTTTATCGTTAAAAAGAAAATTGTAGAAAAGTGGTTGAATTGTGAGAATAAAAAAACTAGAAGAACAGAGGAATTAAGTATTATGGAGCCTGTTAGAAATAGATTTACATATGACAGTGCGCATCGAATCCACATAGCAACGTCTTGCATTTGAAGATAGATGTTCCCGTCAAAGGTAAAAATGTTCCTGTTAAGAATGTAGGTGAGTAATGCAAAGATGAATTCCTTCTGTGAGGTAGGCCTCATCAAGACATTTGGAGATGGTATGTATGCCTAGGGTATGTGGAATGCACTTATATAAAGATTCTATGTCTGTTGTTGCAATAATGGTATTGGGTGGAACATCAATCGTGTCTTGTAGGTAAGATGGGAGTTCTATAACAACGAAACGTATATAAGTGTCAATATAGGAGACCATGGGCCATCCTGTAGGGCGTAAAAGATTTTTGTGAAAAGAGGAAAAGACTGCAGAGATGAAGACATAATCTTGCCCCTGTACAAAGCATTGGTCAGACATGATCTGGAATATGCAGTCCAGTTTTGGGCACCAGTTTACAAAAAGGATGATGTGGAATTGAAGACAGTGCAAAGAAGGGCAACTAAACTAGTAAAAGGAATGGGTGAATAGGAATCTTCCTGATTATTCTCTTTAAGATCATTAAAATGGACAAGAGGGCACTCTTTGCGTCTGGAGGAAGAGAAGTTTAGGCTCTGGATAAGGAAGGGATTCTTCACTGTAAGGTCTGTGAAAATGTGGAATAGGCTCCCTCAGGAAGTAGTTTCAGTAAGTACCATAGATTGCTTTAGGAAAAAGCTGGATGTTTTTTCTAGAAGCACAGAATTTAACTGGGTATTAAAGATTTAAAGTCAAAATAACAGAAACTAATTCAGGGAACCACAAATTGCCCAGGGAACCAATATGTCTATAGGGTTTTACCTGGTATATGTGTATTTTCTTAGTTGTTGAAAGTTTTTTCAAATCGCAAAATCAAAAGAATGACTGATGAAGACTAGTGTTCTGGATAGAGTGGGCTAGTCCCTTAATTTTCCTGACCCATATGTGAAATAATTTGATCTTTTAATCTCCTTGTGCAGCTACTTATTCTTCACAAATTGTATCCCCAATGCCTATTTTTTTTATTAGCTTCACAACCCTTCTATTTTTTAAGTGTTTGGAGATGTCCACACAAAACAACAACAAAAGGAAAAAAACATAAACACAAATTGTAAATGTCTATTTTCTTTTAAATATATTGTGATATTTGAGGTGGTGTTTTTTTTAAGCTTCAGTGCACCTCAGAAAGTGTCTATTTAGATTTAACAGAAAGAATAAAGTCAACCTAACTACACAAAATTACACTTTAAATGCATATCCTAAAAGGTGCTGTATGTAATTAACCTATGTTGAACTGTGTGTTTAAACTTTATATCTAATTCCATATTTACAGTTTTACATTCAAACATAAAAAAAACACCTTCAGGGAAGCCATATATTTTCTTTATTATAAGGATGCAATAGCACTAAAGTAAATATTCAATTTACAGGCTTGTTGAGTGCCACTTAAACACCAGTAAACGCAGTGATCAGATTTAGTTTACCTTTTATGCAACATTAGTGCAGTGTGCCAGAGCTGTGACAAATAAAGCCGCAAGCTCATGGTACTTGGTTGCTGCATTAAAGCCAGACCCAAGTCAAAATTATTTTCAGAGCATTTTTTCTTGTCCAAAACTATGTTTGCCGCTAAATGTTTACCTTGGTTACCTTGGTGGTTTTATATCTTTTTACAGCTTCATTAAAAAAATTACATAATTTATAATTTATGTCTTTTGCAACATTGACTCATAACTTTTGTATGTGTTATGTAAAGTGTTATGTAAAAGTTTATGGCTATAGCTTTTTTTTTTGCATTTTAATTTACTTTTTGATTTGTACATATTTGGTATGTACCATGGACCAGAAGAAAACATGATAACTGAATTTTTTTTACATCCAATTAGATTAGTTTTGGTGGGAAACTAACAATAAGAGCACCACGTCCTTATACATATCATTTGACAAACCCCAATTTATATGAGGTATATCAGGATTTTTGTTGGTGCTTGTTGCCATTGCTTTTAAAACCATATCACAAAAAATGCATCGATACATACATTGATTATATTTCCAGAATATATGTATATCCAATGAACAGTTTGTACTGTTGAGTCCTTGACGCGTTTCACCCGCAGGCTTCCTCAGAAGGACACAGTATTCCAAATCTATCAAGTCGTATAAATATGCTTTGTTTATGTAGCTTTAATCAATCAACTTTATATGTTCACCAAGAAGAATTACTAAAAATCTTCTATTTAAAAAAGTTATCAAGCAAATTTCAACATGTATCCACAAGTAACTCAGTTGCTGTAATTGTGAACGCTGTGACCCCCTAGTGTTAATTCATAACACCCTTTCACTCTCAATGAAGTGCAGAGATAATAAAACACACAATTCCACCTGTGCCATTGCTGTTATATTGGTTCTATATACCTGGATGAAAAAGCTACAGGTGGAATTGTGTGTTTTATTATGCATTGCAGGTGATTATGAGGTGGAAAATATATTCACTGTTCTATTTTGCAATTGTGTAATGTTTGGGTATTCAGTATTTGTAAAGAATGCTTGCAGACAACCAAAGCAATAAAATGGCTGATTTGTTTCTGTAAAAAAAAAAAAAATACTCCTCCATTGTTGTTGGTATCAATTAAAGGAAGAATACCTAAGAAAATGGATTCTCCCAAACCAAGTGCTCTGCACCAAAATGATTAGTGACTTTTTGGCTCCATGTTTTCATCAGTTGGCATGCCTCTCTATTATCCCTTGGGCAGGTTTTAGGTCTGCACTACAGGCTTCTATCCTTTGAACAAGAAATGCAAACATGTTGTCATAATAGGAGGAGAGACGATATCTTGGGAAAAAAAAAGTTTCCAAGAAAAAGCACTCAAGTTACCTGGATTTCTGTAAAAAAAATTGTCTGATTTTCAACAGCTCCCATTATAAAAAAAAACAACTGTTTTAAACCAATAGCATACAATAAATTGTATTGTTCCAAGTTCTAAATCAACAGATTATTTAAATAATTGGGGGTCAACTTTTGGCCACTGACATCACTAAAGAGCTCTGCGTTATATTTAATATATGCAGTAACGCAGAAGATTGGAAGAGACTGTGAATTAAAAATGTCCTGTCCACCTCTAGTACTTAATGGTCACAAACGGACCAGGATTTTATTAAAAGTAGTTCTTTCTGACGTTAAATCACATCTTAATAAATTTGCAGCTGCTACAATATGATAAATATACCAAATGTGTGAAGATCCTGGCTCTTGAAAACTGTAGTTAGACAGCCCTGTTAAAGAGAGATCAAACTATGTTAGTATCTGAGGAAATACCACAGGAAAGGGTCAGTAATTTCAGGGTCAGCTTTCATTTTTGTGCTCTTTACATTACCATTCATGCAAGAAAAGCATATCAAAAAAGGTAAAACACCCCACCCCCCCCAAAAAAAAGACACCACCAAAAAGATACAAACAAACCATTTAGCCAACAAAGATTATGGTAGGAGATATTTTCTAGACCAGCTGTGTGTTTGTTCCTACAGAAAGCAATTTTGACATTATTTTGACATTACATCACAAGTCACATGACTATGAGGCAAGATAGAAGTCTAGAAATGCATCCTTTAATACTGTTCCAGGTCATGCGTTTATCAAGTACGGTAACTACACATAACATACCATGATGATTCTTGTGGCTCTTGCCCAATGGTTTGACATCAAAAATTTTAGGTTGATTTCTAATTAAATTTAAAACCCCTGACATTTTTTTGTCTGTGTCCCATTGGAGAAATATTACCAACCTATCTTGGAAATAATAGCTTTGGGGATAGGGGAGGTTTTAGCCTTTTCTCATCCTTTGTTTAAAAAAGTATTTCTGATTGATACTAAATTACCTTATAGCAATATTTATAGCTGATTGTATGGTTTCGAATGACCATGACGTTTCAACAATGACGTTTCCTACTATATCATTATACCTTTCTGTTAAAGACCTATAGTAACCCTGTGATTTAAGGTTTGTAAAGGGGGTTGAATCCTGTGTTCCACTCTTGGAAACAGTCTACAAGGCCCTCTATTCACAGAAAATATATAAGATCATTCTCATGGAATATCTTACTTTTTATTATATAGGGAAAGAGGGGAGATGGGAAATTATCATCCCCCCGGTTTTACTGGCAACAGAGGTGATATTAAATGGCACGCAGATGCCACATTGACCCAAATACTCCTTTTCCACTGGGATGAAAGTACCCTATGTGGGATTATTCAATTGCTTGTACATTTGCTAATGAACGTGATTTATGTTGAGTCTCTAAGGTTTCATATTTTTGTCAAATAGTGATTTCATGGCACATTTTTCTTTCCTTGTTTACTTCATTAAAGCAACAAAAGTGTCACTTCTGCTTTGTTGAACCCTGAGTGACCCCTTAACATAAAAAGATGTGATAACTTCTTTAACAAATTATATTTGAATAAAGAATTAGCAAATGCTTGAGATATATACCTTTTATATGCTTTTGGTAATGCATCATCTGGTCATTTTCTCTTAAGGTCAGATTACTGTACGGTATGTAGCTAAGATAAATTGTCTGTGAGAACAGACCATAAATTTTCCTGCTCTGGTAACAATGTCACTGGGAAAGGCAGTGAGGTAAAATGTAGAAAAATATTCTATAAAAGAGAAAACTCGCCCTAAAACAGAACTAGAAACCAACACTGAAAAGAAAGCATGAACCGGCTTTGAAGAATATACACAGCCTTGTAAGTACTTACCAACTATTACCAAAGGCATTGGAAGAAGATGGAAGCTTCACTTAACTGTGTTGTAAAAGAGGCTAAAAGAGAAAAGATATATGATTGTTGGATATATCTAAACATTTTCACACAACTGCAAAGGTCTGTAAAAATCAAAATTACCACATCTCCAGAATTTTATACAAATAGCCCCTAAAATAACCTACATTAGTCCAGTTCCTGCAGAGATTTTATAAATGTATTATCAATATGTGTTGTCAGAACTGACATTTTTCTTTTTGAGAACTGCAGATACCTTATTTATGTAAGATAATGACGTTTTTCTTGATGACATTGTCTCTTTAAAGGAAGCTGGAAAAAAATAGACTTACTGACAGTATTAGGAGGTAAGTGAATTATGATACAGGCGGACTCAAGTGTCAATTCAAGCAACAGATGCATCATGATATTTATTTTGATCCTTGTTACTCTTTCCTTCACTATTACATCCTTAAGGCAATTAGTAGAAGAGCTTTAACACAAGTCACTGACCTTTTTAGCAGCATCTACTGGTAAACAATGCATCCTCAAAAGGCTCAGAGGGGGACATTTATTAACTTTGTCACAAAGCAAGGCAATGCTAAACATAAGCAATGAGACCCAGTGAGCCTGATGTATTAAAGCTCCCCAAGACTGGAGAAAATAATATATCATGGGAGAACTTGGATGATCCTATAAACCTGAAATTAAGTTCCTAAAAATCATTTACTATTACTTATTTACAGTGCTGGACAAGATCCATTCTAGGTTTGTTGGATCACTCAGGTTCTCCCATGATAAAGTATATTCTCTAGACTTAGAGAGTTTTAAGAAATCAGATCCAATATATACCCTTTTCTGAAGTGAAAGCAGGCATATGCAGCGTCACCCAGGTATGCTGGCCAACCCTGGTATGCTGCTGCATTACAAAAAACAATAGCTAGTAGAAAATGTGTACTACTCAAAAAAAAGATTAGTGGGAGATAAATATACACAATATAAATATAAATATATATATATATTTATATATATATAAAATGGGGGATTAGCTTCAAAATGCACTCACTGCACAGGGGTACATTATACTTTGGTTCCAATTTAAGGATGCATTGCCTACTTTTATTAAAGCAAAAAAAACAAAATGGACATGTGGGTTTTTTTATAGGCAATGGTGCTAATTGTATTCAATGATAACACTCATAGAATACATAATCATAGTAATGCAAAATCAAATGTACATAATACCATGAAGTTAGATGGCGCAGAGAAGAAACTTGCAAAACAAAAAATTGTCCATTTTGTTTTTTGCTTCTGTATAATCAGGGTTGGCACAGTCCCTGGTAAGGGATATTGTATGAACCTCAGTTCATCACCTTTACTAAGAAGCTCTCCATTGCTACACTAAGTTTTTTTCTTTGGTTGTCTACTTTTACTCACAAAAAAGCTCTTACACAAACAAATTTTCCATTGTTTCTCTCACAGGGAATCCCAAATAAACTGTAGAATTTCTAACAGCCCTATCCAGTCCCATTATTCTCTTCTCTAGGGGCAGATGATGATACCCTGCAAATTTGGCATCATGTATCTCACCTTGTTACAATATATATACTGATATATATATATATATATATATATATATAAAAATAAATATATATATATATATATATATTATATAAAACAATATATATATACATACAGTGTATATGTACATAACACTTTTTACAGTGTTATGGTTATTATAGAGCAGGAACACTTACCTACAGCAGAATTAGAAGTGCAGTGTAGTTGAGAGGGGTGAGCAGCTGAATAAAGAGCATGTGTGGAGACAAACAAGCTGGAATGGCTAAAATCCTGCTCTGTGCTGATGGAAACAAATGGGTATCTATGAGTTAGTGCCCAGGGAGCCTTTCCATATTTACAGCCATATTCCTGCCCACCATACATAAGCAGCCACAACAGTCATAACATGAGGAATGATTTGAAACGGCACTGCAAGAAAAGCTGTCTCTCATGGCCGCCTGTTATCCAATGAGTAAAGGGATGTTGAAATGCTTTGTTTCTGCCAGACACAAGGAGCAGTGGCATTATGAAATAAATGGCTGCATCTCTATGCCTGTGACTCCCTATTGAGTGGTGGTGGCAGTGGCTGTGAGGTGGTCACCAGGGGTTTAAAATAAAACTCAATCATATCCTCAGTGACTGCATTGCTAATTTGGTTAATAAAAGGTCCTTCAGAGTCTGTGAAGTCTCAATCAGTTTGTGCTTGTTTACATTAGAAGGCCTACTGTTGCCATAGAAACCATGACTTCGGGGAGTCTTAGTTGAAGACTGAAGAGGAACGTTATTATCGATAGTATTATTATTTTTCTTTTTGCTTTCTATTAACTCTGCTTAATAGTAAAGAGCAAATTATTATTGCTTTTAGGTGTCCATAAGCTTCTATACTCCAATATTCTATATATATTCTATTCAATCTTCTATATCCAATACTCCAAAAGCATAATTTCCTAGAACTCTCTCACTGGAACCTGTGTAATATAGGCATTGATCTAAGAGTGCATTCATATGAATATTACTGTATAAAACATAAAATTGTCATTTTTATTGTTAACAATGCTGCTGATCAAAAATCTGTTATTAGTGACCTCGGGGAGCATTCCTGCTCATGTTTGTATAGATCCATATTAAATATATTATATGTATTGTGTCTTTATTAATAATGGTTGTTCCATAGTTATTCATTTACTCCGTTATCTCTAAAGATTGCAGTGTCTTACTAATCAAGTCCTTGTTTATGAAAAATATGCAGTAAAATCATTGCAAAGCTTTATTTTGTTTTACATTTAATAATAATTTTATATGCATATGTTATTTTATATTGTAAATCTGTCAGCTAGATTTAGTGTAGTGTGGGATACAATATAATCCATGGTAAACCAGAAGAAAACCCAAGGGGTAGGACGAGCAAGTGGTGCCCTGCTGTGCTCTAATCCAATTTCCAATAAGTCGGGAGACCACAATACACATGCCAAATATTCACCCAAACAAGCATGACCGTTCATTTCCCGGAAGAGAAGATAAAAAAAATGGCAGTCTGTTTGAAAGAAAAAAACCTTATCATTGTTTTGTATTGTTTTAGTGTGTGTTTTTTATATTTTATATTTTTTGATATTTTAGCTTCCTATTTCTTCCTAAATAGAATTTGTTTTTGCACTGAATTTCCAAATATTTTACACATAGAAGCTGACAGATTATATTTCATGTTAAGAGGTCAGTTGGTATTCTATGATCTGTTTTTAGCTACAAAGCTCTATGGATAATACAAGAAAAATAAGGTAGTTGGAACATGTGAAGATGCAATAGTCACATTACTTTGAAATAAAACAAAAAACAACTCACTTACTAAATTTCATTTTTTTCTTTTAATTAACTGAAAACAAAAATGAGTGGAGAAATCCTGAATCCTAAATGTGTTTTGTTTGTGCTGTATATACCCTGTGCTTCCATCAAATTTCAGGTGACAAGTAAGAACTTTGCGGTGGCCTGTTTGTACATCTAAACACCTGCCATCCATTAGTTTTTACATTTTTATCTTTCAGGCGGGTTACACATAGCAATATAATTTTAAAAACCTGATTTTTGGTGTGTAGACTTTACTACTAATTACAATAAATTATGTCCCTTTTAAAACTAACATTAAGTGTACCATTGCCAGTATATTGATCACATTGCTTATTATTTTTTTTTCCTTTTTGCTCTATATATTTTAGCAAAATCTGACAATACACATTACATTTTATTTGTGTGATCCATAATTGGTTATAATTGCTTGCAGTGTTAATGAGGGATCAAAGCTATTTAGAAAAGTGTTCACATCACAAACAAAATCAGCTATCAAAAATAATTAAGTGATTTAGGGATCCATTATCAGTTCTTATCCAAATGGAAATGGGAAAGATTCAAGCAGCGCAATAGTAATTAAAACCCACAGCTGCTTTGTAGAAATACCAGTACATATACTTCTGTACACTAAGGTCTGATTGCACTGTTTATTACACATGGGATCTGCAGGATTTAAATAGTATGTCCAGGTACTTTAAAATGTACCACCAAACCTCTTGCATGTCTTAACATTTCATTTGTCATTTCACCTTGTTTATGCAACTAGAAACAATGTTTACTTTCTCTGTTGAGGCATCTAAAGCAGATTTAAATTATTCTTGGATAGTGACATGCTGGGAGCTCAGCAGGTGTGTCCCACCTGAACCAGAACTACATCTCCCAACAGCCCTCTTATGTATTCTTCAGGGATGTGCACTCCATACTCCACCAGCTTCAGGACTCTGAAGACAGCAAAGCAGAAGGAAACTGAAAAAATATTGATGTTTAAAAAGTGCCAGAGGTGAAGTTCAGTCATATGACAAAACTGCCTCTCCTGATCATAGTGCTAAGCAGAACACTCTAATAGGTTCTGCTGGCCACATATTGTAATCTGACTTTGCTGCTTAGAATGAGCTGCAGTGCACATGAGAGTAAATATCATTATCCATTGTCTATTACAATAAGCTTAACCATCCTTAAATAAAACTTTTCTTTACTTTCTAAGCTGTTTATTTGCAATTGTCATTTTATATTTTATTTTTCACACTTTTTTAGCATTTCTTTCATTTTATTATTTTTTTTTGTGCCTTGCCTTGTGCTGGAAACATGTTTTGATTCCAAAATAAATAAGACAAATTGCAGAAGTACAATAAAAGTAATTATAGTACTATGTTTTATTGATCCTTGTTAAAATGTTCATATTCCTGTATGTGAAGTTTTTTAATATTTCTGTGTTCAGAATCATTTTTGTAAAAATTGTTAACTACCTGGATTGCCAATTCTAAACAGAAGAAATTTGTAACTATGTTAAAGCTAAGGTATAGAGAAATGCAGGCAGACATTTTACAAAAACTGAAAAAAATCCTCAATTCTTTCAGCTTTTTTCTTTCCTGTTCCAACATCAATGTGACATTCAGTACTCTTGATAACCAATTTGTTCCTACTTGTGAGTTGTGCTAACTTGTTTACATGTGGCAAAGCATATCACATGCATTATTGAACTGCTTTGCAGTTTTCCTTAATAGCACCACATTTTTAAAAGCACAGAATTTAAATAAGCAAAGCAAGTACTAATGCATTTTTTTTTTTAATTTTTGGGCATTCTAGCAGAAATTAGCCCAAAGACCCTAATAACAATTTGATGTCCCACATTAATTTGCATTGTAAGGAAACCAATTCATTATAAACTGGCTGCTCAATTATAGACAAAATCAAAATGTGGAAGTAGCAATGCTAGTTCTTCATGACCATTGTACCTTACCATTGTATGGTAAGGTTGATTTCCTCTTTCCAGAAACATGTTAATGGATCTGCTGATTATTATCACTTTCATTATTATCCTTGAACAGATGTGCAATTTATTAGACACATGCACCCCAAAAAAAAAAGTAAATACCATTTTCTTCTCTATCTGCGTTGCGCTTTTCCTTGATCAATATGTTGATGCTACTAAAATCTGCAACACAAAAAATTATGAAACTTTTCTGCTTCTGTCGTCTTTTTGGTCTGCCTCTCTGCCAGGGCAAATGGCAAATTGCACCCACTTAAGTTTAGTTTTTTTTATGTAGCCCCTCTAGTTGATGCTTTAGTTATTAAAATGACCCTTCATGCAATGCTTCCTAAGAACCAGTGTTCTTCAAGGAGTTGTTAGACAGAAAAATCAACCTGGACCTCAAGCAGATCTATACCACTTATGGAACCTGTCATGGTGTTGGTCTAAGTCTCCAAGGCTATTTGAGACTGCTGCTATTTAGAGTGGCTCAAATTCATAGTTACATGGTTTTTAAAAGTAGAGGGTGGAATCTGTTTTTTTGCATCCATTAAATGTTAAGACAGAGCTTTTTAATTCTGTTGTTTTACTTTTTTTTCCAATTCCAGATTGGGGAAACTGTTTTCACTGTGATAGATAAAATCTCCCTAACAAAGCCTGGATAGTAGTAAAATCTGGCTATTGATTTCCTACTCTAAGCAATACTAAAGAATTTTGAGCTAGATAAAAACTTCTAAACAGTACACTCCCTTTTTGTATTACCTTTAATTTGCTAGTTATAATGGAAAAAAATCAACACAAGTTAAAAACTCAAACTTAGGTTTTCGACTTAACCCATTTATTTCATACCTACCTAAACTTACCAAAGTAAACCAACTGGTTACACATAACCATAAGTTGTACTTCACAGCTTCTTTGCAATTTGGTGAAAGTATTTTTTTTTGAGCTGTTTAGGTGCATTTTCCTAAATATTTAGGTTTGCATGGGTAAATCCCTGACATGTCACACATTTAAAAAACAGTATCATTTTTCTAAATGTTTTTACCTAAAGAGCTATACTTGAAATGCAGTCAATGACTGCATAGGTTAAGATGGTATCATCATTCAGCTGTAGTCAAGAGAAAGCATTTCCTTAGTTTTCATTTTCTTAGTGACTGCAAAGTTGGAATTTTGTAGGAAATCTTAAGGTGAGAGACTGCAGCAAGAGCCGGTCTGTTTTCACAACCACATTGGCATTAGAACGTATATAAATTTGTATTGTCTCTAAGCCGGCATCTCAGTCAAGGAAGTATTTTTGACCCTTGTTTATGGAATAAAAGCACAATAAGGCTCTGTAAGATACCAAACTGTGACCGCTGAGAACTAATTTATGTAACTATCACATTTACACATTAGTATGTACATATTATGCATTATAATTAGCATACATGGACGTAATATGATTTTTTTATGGATAATACTTTCACTTTAATACTTCTACTTCTACACAGCTATGATTTTTGAATTTCTTTCTTTTGGATATGGATCATTTTACAACACATGTCTGTGATCTTGTATATCAATAATATGTACAATTTAAATGTACACATTTTCTTTTAAAATATGGAGTTTATTTGCTGTGTGTTTTCATATGCAATGTGCTTTAACTTGATAATGTTTGCTAAAGATTAAACAATGCTTTGTGTCCCAAGGCATACTTATGACAATGTGAATGCAGACCGACAGTCAAGTTACATTCATGATTTTCCTCTTGAGGCCTTGTACCTTTATGACTGTGGAATTGAATAGCGTTTCTATCCTTAGGCAACTTAGCATATTCAAACAAAAAAGCAATATTGTCTGGATTCTTTTTTTATAGAAGTTATAAATGAACAGCATCAATCCTCTATAGATGGGGGAGGTGGTGGCAACATTACAAGTTAAATCTAACATTTCATTGTTATTTTGCCTTTGTTTTATTTACCTCTTTGTCTCTCTGTTTCCAGTTTATAACTACTTTTATTCAACTTTTATTCATTTCCCTCATTTTATTTCTTTTTCCATTTTCTGTATTTATCAAAAAGGCAAAATACTGAAAATACCTGAATATAAACAAATCTTAATATAAACCAAGATAACCTCTTTTACCTGGAAAAACTACATTCATTCAAGTATAAACCTAAGGCACAAAATGCAGCTGTCACTGCTAACATTCAAAGATGCAATAAACAGAAAGCCAACTAAATCAACATGAATAAATACAATTATTGTGTTTTATTTTTAAAATGTTAACTTGAAATGGAAAACAATTTATTTAATGATGGGTAACTTTCTCATTTGCCTTTAAATAATCATTTGTGAATGGTTGTTGACCACTAGTAGATGGTGTTGTGTCAATAAAGAAGAGAAACATAAAAAATCTATACTGAATTTTTTAAAATTCACATTTAGAAAAATACATATTTACACAAATTCATAAATAAATACATAATAAAATAAAAAATACATATTTACACAATGCCTCTGGGATAATGTTCTTTGAACAAACAAAAGAAGCTAATGAGGACTAGATTCCCTAGCTCTGCTTTGATCTATGACACACTGTTCCTCCATAGGGACTTGATAGTATGCCACAATTGGTGGTGTTTCCCCATTAAGCATGCCTACTCTTCAAGATTGGTAATAAAAGCACTGGTACTTGTAGAATGAAAGGTTCAAAAGAAAGAGAACGTATTTCTGAAAACGTTCTTTTTATGATGTCAGACCATCACTGAATCTAACACTGGAGAAATACTTTTTTGCTTGATGATCCTAAATGATGTCCTGGGAAATTGTCTCACCATGGAATGGTGAGACCATACCCAGTGTCTTGTCATTCCTGTGAATTTAATCTGCTGCCTGTAGCCTCTGATTTTAGATGTCCAGACCCTTAAATTTAGACAGCAAATGTTTGGACTGGCCATATATAAGGACATTTCTGATGGAAAAGGCAGTGCTTTCATCAGTTCTGGAGCAACAATGTATGATTGCCAATACTACAACTTCCTCTCTTTTTGATTTTGATTAGTCAACAAAGGATCAATGGAAAATATAGATCAACAAAGGGACAGGATTAGGCACAGGCGATAGGCCCCTGAGCATCACTCTAAACTGTCAAATTCACTAGTGGAGTCCCCCAAAGACGTATCACTTGATTTTAAAAAGGACATTTGAAAAGGGACTCCTTGTTGATGAACAAGGAGAAAGAAAAAAACAAAGAATTCTGACTCCCCAGTAAGTAACAGTAGACAGTTTTCCAGGTGAACCTCTTCCTACACCAACAGATTGGATGCTACTTGAGAGAATAACTGCACAAATTTTTGTTGTCCAATATCGACTTCGCTCTCCAATCATAGACAGTTGGGGCAAACTCCTTCATGAACACAAAAGTTTCTTGAACCTAATAACATTTGACTGCCTGGGGATTGGCCCCTACCACCTGTCCTAGGTAAATCATGCTGGATGCTGACATGCCAATCTAAAGCAAAAGTCTCACCACCAATAAATTAAAGCCATACTTGGCTACCTGCTATCCATGCGTCCAATGTTCAAAACAACATTTTGTTCACAATAACAGGAACTCAAAAGCTTATTGTGAAAAGATAATAGGGGGAAATAGGACACAGCACCACAGCAAGAGCTAGTGACTGACCAATATATATCAGTACTTCAGACCTAGTATTCATAACATCTGGCACAAGTCATTATGACATTACTTCTAACAGTTAAATCTTCTGCCCAGAATGCATGAACCAAGGCAGGCAAGTAAGAGATTCTTCAAAGAATTTTACCATTTCAAATGGAAGATATAAAACAAGGTTTAAAAACAAAGGCTTTTCCATAAGGTACACCAAGGTGCTCTATTTCTGCATGCACAGCTCAGTGTACAGAAATAATAATTATATTATTATTAAAAAGCAATTTTCAGAAAATAGTGTTAAAGTGTTAACCTTTTGTCCTAAGAATGTGTTTGGCATGAGGACCACTCCTTTTACCTGCCTACCAACCCTAATTGTAGCTTGGTTTGCATGAACAGCATCTGATAAGATAGTGACTGACTAAATTATTTACACGTGCTTTCTTTTCAAAATTCTGGCTTTATATATCGAAATGGCTGTTAACGTATGCTAGATTTATTTTCCTACTACGCTGGGGCTTGAATTGTTCCCCTTCCCCTTTATTGATACTTATTTTAGTTTTTGAAACCATATACTATATTTTTGAACCCTGAAAAAACATTATATAATCAACATACTTGTTTTAGAGTGATTTTCATCATATAAAAGGTATGACTAACAATGGATACGTGTGCTAATCAAATTCTATAAGTCAGATGAGGCTACAGGCCCTGATATTAGTGTTAGGGTGATCTCCTATTGATCCCAGAATTATTTTTCCCTCTTTCTGATAGCTTCTGTTTACAGCGCTGGAAGAATGTAACACACGCAACTTAATTTGTGGTTAGATCACTCTTAAAACTTTATTGTTTGCACACAGTTTATATAACAGTTCAAAGGCATAATCAGTGCATGATCACACGACTACAGACAATTAGCAGACTTGACAGATGTCCTTGTGGTTCTCTTAGAACAATATATTTTTGTCAAAGTAACAGATATATGGCCGTAGGGAGGAAAGCGATAGTTTCAAGGCAAAAAGGGGGAAGTGGACATTAGTTTACTGATAAGAAGAGTACAACTAGCTTCAACATAATTCAGTCATCCACAAAACATAACAAAAGTACAAAAATAATTAACTTCAAGACTCAGCAAAATTCATCAGCTCCTTTCATTCCCTCTTTTTATCCTTCAACAAAGGATAACTACTTGACCTCATATCTTTGTTCCTTTTTACATACAAATAGTCAACTTCAGGTACTTGGGCATGTATAACTTGAGGGAGCTGAGTGATTCTCCGTAGTACTGTCATCCTACAGTGGGATATTTCAGAGGGGTTAAAAGTCATGTGGTAACATACATCTCCCTGGGTAATATTTATACTATGTGTAAATATCATACATTTTTCCGGGGAATCAATGGTTTTACAGTTTTTGCCAAAGTTATACGGGTTATGAAGTAAACATATGTCACTTTCAGTAACATCAGTGTCATTGTAGATATTGCTAAAGACTGTAAACAGTATACTGACTGGAGTGGAGACAGCAATCAAA
Organism: Pyxicephalus adspersus; assembly: GCF_032062135.1. NCBI lineage: Eukaryota > Metazoa > Chordata > Amphibia > Anura > Pyxicephalidae > Pyxicephalus > Pyxicephalus adspersus. The sequence continues at coordinate 44,745,405 of NC_092867.1, forward strand.
CAAGAAGTTAACATATCTTGAGTACTATGCATATCAGATAAGCAAAAACTAGAGCTATTTCTTTGGCAAGAGGTTCCCATGTTACCACTGAAGTCAGTCCAGTCAGTATACTCAAAACCTTGCATAAACAGGGTAGAGTCATTCTTTAGGCTATGTCTTGATTGGAGGCAAATGAAGGGCAAATCTTGAGGGTGGTAGTGGCAAGTTGTTGTGACCTAAACAAGGCATAATATGATCATCAGGGCTCCAAAACTGCAGACAAGCATCCAGGCTGGTACTTGTGGATCAAGAAGCTTTTTCACTCTTGAAGGGTGTATCCAGGTGGGTCCTCCACTGGTCAGCTGTTCTAGTGATGGATTGCACGGTGATCGGAAGTTCAAAGGGCCGAGCCAAGGATTTGTGCTTGTGCAAAGCTTTGACCAACACTACGTCTCCGGGTTTTAATGGGAGCGTCGGTTGATCTGTAGGGAGAGGAAAAGAGAGAGAGATAGGACAGGAATGACAATAGAGGATATGGAAATGTTAGAATGAATCAAGCATGTTTTGCCTCTGGACAGGAAGGTCATTGGGCCAGGGACTGCCCTACACACCAACAGTAGTCAGTACAACAGCAACCACATAGCGCGCCAATACAGCCACATTCAGCTCACAATTACAACCACCCTGCCCCAAAGTACCCCATACAATGGGTTGGCAAACCACATCAAGCATATGGATGGCACGGGAAGACTCCACCACCACTATGTTACAAATCTCTGACCAGGCTGATGAAAACCCAACAATCACATTAAAAGTAAGACAGTTCCTGACAGACTTCTTAGACACAGGAGCACCTTGTTCTGTCCTCCGATCCTGGTCAGGTCCATCTAAACCTGGTTCGCCCTCTGTGGAAATAAATGGAGTCATCACCCCTACAAGACGCACACCTTAGTAATATTATGTATATAAAAAAATGAAACAAGAGGCTTAGTGTGGTTGTTGAGACTGGTTTACCTTTTCCTATTATCTACTATGTTCCTATGCGACTATGTTTGCGTTGTAGCTGAATAAATTCAAATTTTCTTATGCGCCCTTTTTAGGTATTTTAACATACCTGCCTTAAGTATTAATGGAAAACTTATGCATGGAACCACTACACATACCTAATTCTGCTGCAAATACACCTCTCCTTTTACATTTATGTCAGATATCAGATTATCAGATATGATTGATTAAGTTTAATGGCATATTTTGCACATGTGCTTTAAACTATTTACTGTATTGCCTCCATATCTTGGTATCTACAAGTACCACGCACACTTATAGTCATGACAGGATGTTGTTAGCCTTGACATTGTATAACTTGTCCTATAATATTTTTTGTATATGAATTTTTATCTTTAATACTATTTGCAAATGATGGTTACTTACTTGTTTAATATGCTCATATGCAGCCAGCAATTTAACATCTTGCACACAGTCCCCTGAGGAAGCCTTATTGGGCTAAATGCATTGGGGCACAATACTGTATTTTTGTTTTCCTTGTACTGTCAGTGATAATCTGTCTAGTAAATAGGTCAACAGCAACCCCAGTGCCTTTTGACACAGCAAGCCGACCTTGACTTGTACCCATGTTTGTATGCCTATCACCTAATGATTGTGTGTAATTTTGTTCCTGAGATTAGGGAATGTACATGCACTTTATTTACAATTATATTGCCACACTAAGCAAGTACTCTGCCTCTTGTTTTTTTCTTTTATATACATAATAATTCATCATATAAAACATTGAAGTAACATTGCTTTGACTGTATTACCATAGTTGCAATGTATTAATATATGAAAACTTTAGTGGATATGCTTCAGGGCTCTTTTATATGGACAGCTCAGTATCTGAAAATATGCAGATTGGATTGAGCTATGTCTGTATGGATATGATCTACTGATCTAGACAAATATGGATAAACAACAAGCATGTATGCCATATTTACATATCATTTTTATTGGAGCCATTATTCTTTTAAACAATATAGATATACCATACATACATATTTATTTTCTTGACATATTGATACAAATGTTTCGCAGAGCTCTGTATTTGTTGATCTTTTCATGATTTTGAAACAGACCTACCACTGAGAGATGATGTAAACTGCCATTGCTGAACTGATTGCAAAGAATCTTAGTTCCTTGGATATAAATCTGATCTTTTGGTGTCAGTGGTTGCAGTCACATCTAAAATAATCATGCAGATAACTTGGTGACAGCTGAAGACCTGAGCTGCAGAATTATTCTTGGTCAGTGATTCAGAAGATATTAAAGGCTGAGGTTCAGCCCACCAACCAAACAAACTATAGAAATGGTAGGTTAAATGATCTCTTTAAGATACATTTAAAAGTAAAATCTTTCTCTGGTTGATTCTTGACTATACATGGTGTTTTTTCACTGCCAAATTTTGTGCATTGAATAGATCTACTGAACAATGAATAACACAACATCATGGGTGGTATTTGGTTCTCAACAACATGTGACATTTAATTAGTTAGCGGTTTATTCATTCATAATAACAGACAAGTACGAGTAATTGCTTATCTGATCAACTAAATGTGACCTTCAACAGAATAAAATGTTTTGACTCTACATCCTAATAAATGCATCAATGTTTTCATCTAAAAACTCATTCAAAAAGCTATTGTAACGTCGCCGCTCAATTATAACAGTAAACCAAATGCTATTATTTACTTACAATCATAAATTTGTTTTGGTAACACTTATTACACATTTGATGGACTAAGCATAAAAGAAAACTTGCAGAGCACATTTTGCAGCGGGTGGCAGTGTGGCAGCTACTAGTACCGCTCACCTAAGCTATCCATTCCCTGGTGTTTCCTGGCTTAATTTTTCTATTATGTATATGATAAATATTGTATATATTTTGTTTTAATGTGTTTGCAAGATCTTTAATCTTTAAACAAAAATGTACACATTTCTCATCTAGCTGATGAGGGAGGGACTTGAATAATCAGGGTATTGTCACTGCAAATTGTATGCAATGCTGGCCATGCCAATGAGAAGGCTACCACTCTTACAGATCCAAAAAGATCATTGGTGTCAGTTAAACTTGCCTGAGAGTCACAAAATTTCCATTGCTCAAGGAACCCCCAACAACTTTTGGAAGAACCCTAGGGATCCATGAAACCCTGGTTGATAAATACTGGTCTAGACCATATAAAATTGTATCTATACAAAGATTCTGTACATTGTAAAGCTGCTACCATCTACTTTATGTGGAATAACATATTCATTTAGGATTAAAGTGTATACAAATTCAAGAAGAAAATGTCAATATACTGCAGGTAGCAGTTTTACTTTATCTTCCTATTAGCAACCCACTTTCTATTCTAGAAAGGCAATGTTTCCTCACTGCACTGTAGAAACACTGTAAAAGGTTTTCATTGTCTTCTTTATACCTGTGTTAGAACTTACACAATATTTCTATTGCTTCTGGGTCTTTCCCGCCCTGGTGACCAGTTCTTTTACAGGTGTAACACAGGGTGTCAAAGCTAAAAACAAGATTTTAGTAGGCGTTAGGCTTTTAATAAGTTATTCACCAAAAAGTGACTTAATGACTACCCCCCAAACAACAGATTTATAACAACAGATTTATAACCATGGACACATTTTTTTTGCATTTTTGAATGTTTTGGAATGCATTAAATAAATACTAATGAATTATCACAAAAGAATGGCCATTATTACCTGTCTCCTGTCATACTGTACAGTAAGGTAATACTGGGGATGATTTATAAAAGGAATATAGGCTGTTTATCACCTTGCCAAAATATTTACTCTTAGGGAATGCAGTGAAGCTTTAAAGACTTCAATCAACTAATCACATACTTGCAAAAACATGCTTTTTCTTACTTTTCCTTGCAAATCCCTTATTCTATGCATAGTGAATTTTCATCACATTCACCAAGCTAAGTGATTCCCTGCAGACTGATAACTCATTTTGCCAAGTGAACATTCAAGACACCTTTTTTAAATCAACACTAATGAATCATCAGAAGCAAGCATAATAGTTACTAGGAGTTACTAAGAGAATGACAAGACTATTAACAAAGATTATTAGATGGCTTTTAAGTGCTAGCATTGTCCATTACCACACTATATACGTCGTATGATTTTCTCCAAAAATCAGCTTTCACATATTTTATTTTCTGTTGATATAAAGAACAGGTTAATCAGATTCTGCTATTTATACTAATCTTACTCAGATACAATCTGTTTTCTGTGTCTATAGCATCTGTCATGGTTAGGCAGTAGTTTACCATCTGGTCATGAATCAGGCAGCGCCGCTGCATACCCTCCCAGTGATCCAGTTCATTCATTAAATATTTTCCTATGCAGGGCTAAATTGTCATAAAAAGCATTGATTAAAAAGACTGGCAAAGTACTCACAATAAAATTGGATTATTAGTTAACAAAATCTTTTGTTTGCAAGAAAAAAAAAACATTTAGGTTAATTAAAAATGCTTAATGTTTTATTCACTTCCAGTGGTTTAATAATTTCCAGAAAAATGTGAATTTATTAAAATAATTGCACCTGATGTGCTAGATTATTTAGGTAAAATAATAATGAATAATCTAATAAATGGCTATATATACCCTTCCTTTTTCCCCCCTAAATTACACTTATCATGCGAAAAATATTGGAAATTAAAGGAATTAAAGGAATTAAATGCTGCTGACTGGAACATGAGTATTAATCTAATCTCTAAATTGTTTCCCACTGGTTAATAAATAAATAATGAAGCCAAAGCATTAGCATGACAGCCAGGCAATTAGTGTTTTCAGAATGTAACTTCAGCCGTGGAAGTCCAGAAAAAGGAATAAGTACTGATCATACTATTTGTCTTACAAAACACTAGACTCCTAAGAAATAGGTGGCCTTTTTCTTGATTAACCTAATGAAAGGGCACTTAGTTCTCTCCTCCCAAGCAGAGTATACTTATCTTTCCTTTGCTTCTGGGACACCGTGTTTGGGTTTAGGGAACAAAGTAAAATGCCCGGTACTGCCAGGGATGGATAAGCATGCAAATCGCTCCTCTTATCCCATGGTAAAGTGCTAGTGCACCTTAACTGGCCAAATGCTTCCATATGTAAAGTCAATCATATGTTACCACATGTAAAGTCTATCATAAAATAATATGTTGCTTTTTTCCCAGTCCCAAATATAGGGTATTAAGAAAAGTCAAGTACCTGCTGCTGGGGAGAAAGGGGTAGTAATGCAAAGTGAACCCAATATTATGTCCTTGGTATAGATTTTCCATACTGGTTTGCTTGTTTATCCAGGTAAACATTTCTACTATTTCCAGCTAAATTCAGCTTTAAAAATATATTTGTTAATGCAAGTTTTTTAAAAAAAAAATCATAGGAAATATATATCAGTGTAGAACTTGGAAAAAAAAATTAACCCCAAACATTACAGTTCTTCTTTAAAGTTCAATATAAACTTTCTTGAAGAAAAAAACAAAACAAAAACACACAAAAAAAAAAGCTTTTCTTTTCAGCACTCAATGAGATTTAACATTGTTAAGGGAAATTTGCACACGGTATGATTGATTGCTTTTGTTTTTAACATGCTTAATCATTTTGGCTTCATGCCTTGTGAATCCTAAACTGGTTAAAACAATCTTGAAAGTAAAATAACAAATGAATATGAAAGCACATTAGTCACAAAAAATAAGATTGTTTTACAATGTCGCTGTAACAGTGGGGTTGCTGGAAGGTTAACTAAGTAAAGCAATTTGCATATATCATAAACAATTTGACAAACTCTTGTGATACAGCTTATTCATTTCTATTAAAAATTTGTTGTGCATGAATTACTCCGAAATATATTTATTGGGGAGGTTATTAGGCTTAAATTGTTTCATGCCTGCTTTGCTAATCTACTAATTAAGTCATAGTTAACAGTGCTGGGTAGGCAATAGTAAAGGAACCTATAGAATATCAATTTTGATATCCTTTAAAATCTTTTCTAATGTTCCATCTTGAAAACATTATGTCTAGTCCAAGTTAGCAAACAGATAACACATTACACTTGACATTTAAATCACAGGTTACCATTTAATGAGCACACCATCCATTATGTTTATAGAGCATTTTTGAAATAGCATGATCATTAACACTAATAGACTGAGCACTTTGCATGTCTGCAAGTAATATGCAGTTTATATGCTGCCTAACTGAAGATATTTGAAGTTACTATATTATAAACAGGATATTTTCAGGATTAGGTAATAAGAAGTGAAACACAGAGCAGGACACAATGAATGGCCTTGAGACTAGTCTGCTTTATGCACATTTGCTTTGCCTCCTTTATTGAACTCATGGTATTGAAGGAAAGGGGCTAAAAACAAAAAACAGTATTGTCTAGAACAGGCATGGACTGGTGCTGTGCTCTTAAAAATAAATTTGACCCATCTGAGATCTGAAAACAAATCTGTATGTTCTGAGGTTATTAATAGGCTTACTCCTTGGCTGTATTGTCAGAACTGTACATTATGACGTTTTTCAGTGATAGGTACACTGTTCAGCTATAAGGCTGGACTTGTTAAATTGCATGTTGTCCCTTGTGGGGAGGTTTACCACTAACCCTGGGGTTAGGGCATATGGTTGGGATTAGGGTCTCTGGTTTACTTCCGTACAGCTGCACAAAGTTTAAACTATCTGATGCTGAGGATATTCAAGTAAAATTTGGCTACAGTCAAATAGAATTTTTGCCTAGTAGAATAAATCTGCTACTTAATATTGCTACCACTTCACTGCCACTCCTATCACAGCCCGAAGACAATATCCAATGCTTTCTGGTAGAGGGTAGTAAAATATCTACTCATGTGTGGCAGTAATTAGATCTACCATCTCGTAAAGTGAACTAACTGAAGCATACCTAAACCCAAAAATTAAAACAAATATATGACTGCTTGCTATATCTGCTTGCTGTATTAGGTTTATTCTTTCAAATTAAAAGCATTTTCTGAAAATACACATGCAGTTTCTTTATTTATGATCTATTTTTTTGTGTACTAAACACGTCTCTTTTATGTTAGGGAAATAAATATAAGACATATAAATATGTGTTTGTAGTTTAAAAACAGCAGAGCAGCATAAGGGGACAACACTGCAGGTCCAAAGAAATATTAGTGTGAAAAAGTGTTGCCTCCCTAATATAGAAATGTGTTACTGGCAGGATTACTAGGTCATACTATTGCAGACCCACATCTAAGGACTGCAGCAACACATTGTTTTATTTTGGGCTCTATATAGCTTTTAGCGATTAACAATGTTATACTGCACTAAACATTTCACATCCTCAAAATTATTGCATGGTTTTGTGAAAAATTAGTAAAGATAAAGAAAGCATCTGTTGCTTTCACTATAATATTTGGCACAATATTACTTCATGATAATGGCAAGAACATGTTCTTGGCCTTTATACATTATGCTAAAAAGTGTTTGTCTTTCCAATCACAAGTTGGGAAGTATTTAATCTAGACAGACATGCATCTTACCTAGATTACCTGTTAATTTGCTCCCTATTTAAAGTGAATGCTGTTAAAGAGGATCAATTATTGCAATGTTTTATATTTCCCAGTTTGGCTACACCTTTACCGAAACGGTATCTCCAAATTACTCCTTGATGGATTGTCTGCTGTGCTGGCACACATGACTCTTAATTAAATGAAATGCTGCTACAGGACAAGTAATAACTTGTCTGTATGGCCTATGTTTAATAGAAACTGAGCTGTCAGCAGTGGAGTGTCTTTAATTTATTTGTATAGAGAGATAGGGTTTCATGAAATTGATACACCGAAAGACTACATTGCTGAAAAAAAAACTGCATGTACTAGTTCATAATTTATATGAGCTGCTGTGAGCTATCTCTTGTGTGGTAATACTCCTTAGAGAACAGCCTTATAATTGAGTTGCCTCCAGTTGTTTTTGTGTTTACTTTGGACAGGATAATAAAGTTAAGATAAGCAAAACTGTTGCGATTCCAAGGTCTTTATCACTTCAAGATTTAAAAAAATTGGAAACTAGTTAAAAGGGTGGAAGACATATGCATGGCAGGCTGTCAGATTTGATCAGATAATACGGGCATGTTCTCCTTGACTGGAAGCAAAATTATAGCCAAAAGGTGTTCTCATTAAGTAGAATAACCATTAGGAACCCAACTGTGTCTATATTTACCAATTACCATAAAGCATTCAGGGTACATTGCCTAGAGTGGCAACAAAAGCAGTTTCAACACTCAAGATGTAAACTTTTTGTGTATGACTATAAGCAAAAACCTGAGCATAAGCAATAAAATAGGCAAATTGTATCTTTTGGTTTCAAATACATTTCTCAGATACTCAGAATATGTGCTTGTAGATACACAAAATACATACAATTCACATACCCTCATTCCCGTTACCTGATGACCAACTCAGGTAATAGATTGGCTAAATAATTATTCAGACAAAAAATGTAGAGAATTTATTATAAAGGATAACATCACCAAATCAATAATTTGTTTAAAAAAAATAAGAGAACTAATGTAATATGTGTGTAGTCTCTAAAGCATTAGTTTGGGGATGTGTAGGGCTGTCCTATTTCAAGATACTCCACCATGTTACTGTGTTTGACCCATATTGCTGCCATTGTTTATCTTTCTCTCCCACTCTGGAGTCCAGTTATTCAGGGATTACTTTTGTAATAACACTATCTGAAAGTTACATTTTAAGGATATATAACAAAAACATAAAATATTTATGTACAGACTGGCTGTCAGGTTGTGGTCTGGTTACTCTTTTCAAATACCATTGAACCACTGCCTTGGGTGACACTACATGTAGCATCAATTCTCAGCAGCCTATTAGAGAATGTGAAATTGTAGGTTCTTTAGGAGACAGCGCTGCAGTGCTGGTAGCCTGGAACCATATAGGAAATCTTGTTCCCACTGAACCTGTTACAAGGGTTAAAACTTTGGATTTTCCAATACACCCCTGGTAAATCATAGACTGCAATTCAAATTTTGACTGACATTTTTTGTACCCCTCCCAGTCTCAGCCACCTGTTCAGTCTGTGATAAAAATATAAAATTGAGTGCTGCTCTTTAGGTAAAATATTAGATGAGAAAACGATGGATTATTTCTCAACTTTTTTCCAAAACAATATTTCTCTTGTAAAGACTTATAAAAAGAAAATTCTAAATTTGCAACACGTAATAATACTAAAAATTGCTTTGCGAATGTGATTTAACAACAAAATTAAAAGTTTGGTTAACTAGACAATGTAAGGGATCAGGTGCCCAATGAACTAGAATCCAAAATGCCACATACCCAATAAACATTATATTAAAGTTGCAAGAAAACATTTGTTGTATGGTTTATGCCTTAAAAACGTATGACTAAAAATGATACATGTCTTAAAAATCCCATAACAAATGCTTTCTTGCAACTTTAATACTTACTTTGGGAAATGCCATGCCTAATTCTCTATCATTTTAGTTTAATGCTTGATATCTTTTTTTTATGAATATTTATGATTTACATTTGGGGCTATCACTAAAGCACTTCTTACCTAGAGACCCCTCACATCATCCCCTCTCTACAAACTTCATACATTTTAAAGTAAATAGTATCAAACTTCAATCCCATCATTTGAATAGTGTGGAGAACATCAAAGGAGTCCATTAGTTTTTGAAAATGGAAAAACGGATAAAAGAAAGATAAAGTATTTTATGAAGTGTGAGAGTAATTGTGATTCCTGAAATAATGTAATAAGAAATTAGGAAGAATATGGACTTGTGAAATTTCCTTGACCCATGCTAAAGGCTAATTTGACTTACAACTTAAAATGTAGTTTGGAGCAAAGTATGGAGAATTAAATCTCTAGCATAAATTATGCATGGAGCAATTTTTCTGATCTGTTAAGGATCTATGATGCTAGTTTTTCTTGTCTTCCTTTTATGCTTGAACAGAATGGTAGTCAAAGGAATGCTTCTATGAAATTTGAAATACCTGTATTAATGTACATTTTATCTGGATTTTGTTCAACAGCTTGAATAATTGCCAATAATAATGCACAACAGATTGTGATATTTCTAAAAAAATGTAAAGATTAAGAATTCTGAATTTTGATAAAAGATTTTAATAATAGTATTAATAAAAATGTGAACTTATCTCTTCTGCACCCATTACTATTACCACCTTTAGTTTTCAAAATATATTGTTCCAACATTATTGTGGAATTATGGATGTTGCATTTTTAGGAGTTAAAGGTTAGATCTTTCTAGGTTAGGGCATGGGTATATACTTCTCTTGGTTTGTGATGTTTAAGTTGTGTGTGTATCCCTCCTAAAAACCACTGTGTTGTTGGCTTTTTTTTGTAGAATAAATGTAGAATAAAAAGCAAAATGATAGTTGAGTTACAGGCCAAGAGATAAAAAGAGGACAAAAATAGGAAACCAGTAGAGTAGATAAAATATATAACTGAAATGACTTTTAACTAGAATAAGAATAAAGCATTTAAAATGCTAGCTGAAGCATCTAAAATGCAAGCTGAAGAGCTGGTGAGGGTAAGAAAATTGCAAGATGAGCCCTTAATTAAAAGTATCCAAGCATTAGACAGAATTCAGGAACTCAAGAAGATTTAAGCTGGAAGCCATCATTAGACACTCCCTCAATATATTCAATTAATACTGTTTGAAAGTACCATGCTGTAATGTTACATATTTGAGACAAACAGGCGCTGCACAAATACACCTAAAAAATGCAGAAAAATGCAGGAGAGGCCAGGAATGGAACTCACCAGCAGTTTGAGAAAGTTAATCTAGCAATTTAGCACAAGGGGGTTAAGTTTTGTTACACCAGTATTTTATGTGTATTGATTGCTGCAATAGAAACGCATACATGCACACTACAGATTCAGATACTGCAAGTATAACTTGCTAATCTTCTCCCATGTTTTCATTTTCATTATTTATATACATATTTTCATATATATATATATATATATATATATATGTATATAAAATTATATCCATATATAAAGATATATAGATTTTCCCTCACTTCTTGTCCTTGTCCTTGCCAGTAAAAGCCCAATAAAACTGTTCCTTCCCTACTCTATCTGCAAAAAAGTTCGGGCCAAAAATGCTCTTAAGCTTTGATTTCTATGTGTTTCCATCTTTGGGTCCCACATCAAAGCCACAAATAGCCAAAATCTTCATGCAACAAGAAACAGATCTCAGTATCTCTTGCATGCATATTTTTCAATAAAAATACATTTTAGCAGTAACTATCTTTTTTTTCACTGACAATATTATGTCTTAATTTGCTTCTATTTCTTGTGTTCATATTTAGATTTTTACCAAGCACATTACAATGTGATTAGGTTTGAACTACGGAATTGTTCATGGTGTATATGAATTAAAATTGTGACTGCATAGAATGCAATCACAAAATTGCCTTGCTCCTTTGAATAATGTCAAAACAAGTTTATAATGTATTCAAGCTCATGGATTAACTAGTAGATAGCAAGAAAGAATGTAAAAAGTAAGTGTTAGCTGCATGAGTTTAATATCGAACAGCTTATATTTTAATTTGTGTTTATTGTGGTTTTACTGAAACCATGAGGCATACAAAGCTGTGGTTTGCTTTTACCAAGCTATAATTCTATTGTATAGAGAAGGAAAAATTGCATGTGACATGTACTAAAGGCAAAGAATGGAGTCTGAACTCTGCAATTTACAGTATGTAATTTCTACTTACAGAATACAGTGTGGGTACCTGCCAGTAAAAATCAAATCTAATATAAAATGTCTGTTATGCTACTTGGTAATAATATGCATTTTGTTAAAGGAGCCCGTTCATTTTATTAGGCTGACATATATCTCAATGGCCAAAAATTACCAATTATTGGTGTATTAGGCCCTTTATTTTCTTCTGTATGCATCCATAATGTATTATATTATATACTTATAGTAATCACTTTAACGCTCACACTTTATATAAGATTATGTATACTGCAATTGCAGAACCCATAGATGCCATGTATAGAATAAAAATTCCTTGGATATAAATCTGATATTTTGGTTTCAGTAGTTGCAGTCACAACTAAAATAATTATACAGATATAACCAGGTGATGATTAGCTGAACACCTGAGCTGTATTCTCATTCTGGGTCAGTGATCAGAAGAATCAGAACACCAGCCAGAAAAGGTGTATATCATAGAACTAGGTCAGGAATGCCAAGTTATATATTCAGTCATTTATAGGTCTTTCTTAACCACCTGGACGGTTAGCCCAAACCTAGTTCGGGGTAAGAAAACTTGCTGCGTTTACCCCATACCAGGTTCGGGGTAGTTAAAATAGAAACAAGCATTAGAGTGAAATCTGATTGTCATACAACATTGTATGACAATCAGATTACAACTGAAAAAAAACACTTACCTTGTCACCGCAGCTCCTCCGGAGACGTCTGTCCTCTTCAGTCTTCTCCCAGCGTGTGCAGTGACGATCTCCGGGGTTTCCAGGGTGACGTCGGTGCATGCGTCGGTGCGTGCGGGAAGTGAGGCGGGAAATTCAAATCACTTTGTATTGGATTCAATACAAAAAAGCTGTTTTGAGTCCAATACAAAGAAATCTTTATATAATATATATATATAATTTTAATATATATATATATATATATATATATTATATAAGTTACTGTACAGTTACATTACATTACACACTATTTTGTTTTTAAGATTTTTTTTTTTTATGTTTTATAAATTTTTTTTTTAAAGTTTATTATTAAATTTATTGAATTTTGGACATATTTCGGTAGGTTATGCCTAAGAAATATAGCCTAGAATCTAAAACAAATTTCCATGCAAAAAATTTAACGCTTTTTGCATGGAAGTACGCAAAGAATTAGAACATTCAGCGTTCGCGCCCCTCGGCGATTCCTGATGATGTCGGTACATACGCCCGCATCGACGGGGGTCGTAACGGGAAATTCAAATATTTTGTATTGGATTCAATACAAAGTCCTGTATCCAATCCAATACAAAATAATACAAAATATATTTATGTGGTTTTGTCTCTTGGTATGTGACGTTTTAAAATTTACCACACTAGGGAGGTGTTTTAGAAAAATATATTACTATAAAGTATACCAAGTTATTGCATTTTCAGTATTTTTTATTTATTTATGCATTCTTGTTTAAGCTACATTTTGTGTTTTTTATTTAATTTTATTATTAAAGTTATTTTTTTTTTACATGATTGTGTGTTTCAAACTTTATTATATTCAGAATATCTACTAGACCCTTGTTTGGACATATTTCTGTAGGTTGCAGGTCTACAATTTAAAAAAAAAAAAAAACAGTGTACCGCTTTTGGTACAGAAATCCAGACATCAGTGAAACGCCCAGGAGGTTAAGTATCTTTGTAAAGTTGTTTTGGGATGCACAGTATGTACCCTAAGGTACATGACTGGATAATAAACTACCAAGCAATGCTTTCCAAAACTTTGACTTTAAATAGTTGAAATTAGACAAAAATGTTAGATTCCACTTACACTTGGGTTCATATCTTGAACACCTAACAAAAAATATTTTGCTCCCTTCTCCAACTTTAACGTTTAAATACACAGATGAAATACAGAATTGGGAGCTATTTCACCTGTGAAAATGTTTGTATTGCTGCCAATTCACTCTTGAGATTTACACAGCCTTGCCATACACACCAGCACTTACCCTGTTACACCTTAAGGGATACAGTGATTACATTTCTCAGCCTAATAGACTGGATAGTAGGGATGAGCGTGCAAAATTTTAAAATTCGATCTCACGGCGAATCAGGATGTTCTCACTTACCGAACAAGTGAGAACGGGCTGTAAAGTGTAAATTCAGCCGTCCGGATCAAATTTTTTGGGAACTACAAGAGCAATCAGGGGAGCAGAGCTGCAGCCCTGTATTATGCGTTCTTGGATAGAGATTCTGACAGTGTGAGTACCGCGGCTCATCAATGAATGCAGCCGTGAGAATCATCACAGGATGATTCCTACAGCTGCTTTCATTCATGATGAGCACAGCCGCGGGACTCACACTAACAGGAGGAGTACCGAGGCTGCATTGATGAATGCAACTGTGAGAATCCTCCTGTGTGCGATCCCCGGGCACTAGAGGTTAAATGAGGACTTGCTCTCTTTTCACTTCTAGTGCACAGGGATTACGCACAGGAGGATTCTCATGGCTGCATTGCTGCCTCAGTACTCCTCCTGTAATGATTTCATCAATCTTCCAATGGGTCCGCCAAATCGGTTCGCCGAAATTTCTCGGACCCATCAGAAGTTCGAGGAAAGATTAGCGAGAATGTCAAAGGCATCCCTACTGGATAGTGAAGGAGTACCAGGAGACTGAAGAAATCCTCCCTCTGTTTACTGTCTGCTTTTCAGTCATTTAAACCCCAGTAAGTATTTTTAAAGTCTAAATTAACATTCACCTATTTAATGTCCCTTAGTGTACATATATACTTTTGACACCTGCTTTAGTCATATTCTCATACTCATGTCAAACCTATAAATACATAGTAGAGTTTTAATGCATACAACTAAACCTAATTTTGGCACAAGCTCATGGGCTAATGCATATAATAAGTGACTGTGATTGCCTCCCAGTGCAGCTGTTGGCAGCCAGGAATAAACACCTGCAATTCTACTTAGCAGGCATATGCTAGACAGCACATATGTGTACCATGTTAAAAATATAATTATCAATGCCTAAAATGTATTAAAATTGCACTGACAGACATAAAATTAGCAAGGAGCTTATAGTTTTCTGTGAAGCTTTGTAAAATAATTATGCATATTACCTAGAATTAGTGAAGCTGAAACCATAACTGAATGACATTTAATTTGCTAAAGCACTGTGTATCAGATAGCATTTGTTCCTCATTAAATACATTTTTTTACTGCATCTTAGTGCTGATGGACTTTATATTACTTCTCAAACCTGTGTGTTTGTAATAAATTATATGGCATAAACACTACAAATTTGTGTGCTCTGTGTAATACTATTGTACTGTTTATACATTTAAAACACAATATCTGGCTAAAAAAACAGATCCCCAAATCTGGGGGGGCAGAGTTATAATCTGGATTTGCTTCAGTTGCCCACATCTGTAGGTTGAAAAACCTTAAGTGACCAAATATGAAGTCAGCTGACTACCTTATTATGCTAAATGGTGTTGAATATGACACTCTTAAATTACCTACAGATTGGTAGGAAGAGACCCAGGGTCTTGTCCAAGTAGCAGAGTAGTTTGTCTATTTTCTTGGCTGTATTGTCCATCTTATTTTTAAGAGATTTTACAGTCTGCAAATGCTTAAAATCACCTTGTAATGCAAAGTTTTAATGAACACAAATGGATTTGTTTTTTGTGAAGTCTTTTGCAGGCAGGACCATTTACATGCAGAAGCTCAATGTTCGACCACAAAACCGACTCTATGGACTTGCATTGAACTGATCATAAACATTTGTGCACTCTGCAGGCATTTCTAGGATAAAAGAAGCAATTACCCTTGGTGGAAGAGTGAGAACTGTCACCCTATTACAGAAGTAAATAATTAAATGACAGTAATGCAAACTAGTTCTGTTCCTGGGTATGGACACAACTTAAATACACAAAAAAAAATCTTTAAATTTGCAAAGTGTCTTCTGTCAAGAAGTGAGTACTTTACTTTTGCTTTTTTTTATAGATTTATAAAGTACTAATATATTATAAGGTACCAAGGTTCAAAACCTGTTAAAACACTGAGTTATTCCTTTAGTGGTTAATACAACTACCACCTTATAGTTATGCTACTTTCCAAAAACCTTGGGTCAAAGGATATAATTAACTTGCTGGCACTATGTTTTAAGTAGATTTCACTGAAGGCTACAAATTTCTAAATCAAATTATCCTATTAATGTGAAATTAAAATGGGAACTATATGTAATTCACAGTGACTTATTATAAATTCATGGATTGGTCATGCTAAGAATGGCTAATTTCACAACTCAAAGGCTAATAAGAAACTGTTTTGTTAAGAAATATGGAGCTGCACAACTGAATATTTTTTTTTTTTAACTGGATTATCTTTAATTGCTTCACTTTTGTTTCTTGCGTGGCTTGAATTTTAAACTAGTACATTTAGTGAAGCAAAACCTGGATATATTTCAGTATACTTTTTTAAGGTGGCCTTTAGTTTAATTTACAGTTCTATAAAATATTTGAATACTATCTTGTGCCATAAGTATTGGAAACAAAGTAGTATTTAGCACCATGGCCCATAGAGGTGTACTTGCCAGCTTAAATGGTAGGTTTAGCCAAATTAGATGTTGGAGTACTGCATGGGTACCAAAGGGTGAAATTACCTTCTGCCTATTTCTGTTTCTTGTTCTTCTGGCAACAATATCTTCTTTCCATATATCCTTCATCTCCCTTTGCCAAAAGCATTTTAAGAATATTATGAGAAAATGAAAGGTGGTGTGTATAGTTAAACTATCACTCGTATACTAAAATAAAACTACAACTTTAAACTGATCAAAAATTTCCACATGTTTTTTTTTCATAGTATATATGTAATATGTAATGCTGACTTTCTATTATGGAAACAATTAAATTCAGTTTTTTTAAATGGGGCTTTGACAGCAATGGCTAGTTTGTATGGGGGAAATTTGGCAAATGTACCTAGTTTTAGCTGCAAACACTTATCTAACTATAATGACAAAATCACATTCCCTGAATGAATAAAAGCACATTAATATTAATTTAGGGATTAGGCACTTGCCCCTAAGGTAAGCTAAGTTTGGAAAAGTGCTTGCTGCTATGTTAAGGATGGGTTAAGGCAGATAGTTACAAGGGGGCCACCTGCACAATGAATAAATGCTTAGGATGGAAATAGGCTTAGATGACACTGAATGTCCTGGAGCCAGGAAATAAAGCTGGTTTTCCCCAATGTGTCACAGCTTCTAATGCACTCTTTGAGAAAATTGTATAGTAAATCAGTGAAACTAAAGGAACCAATGCAACTGATCAAGACTAAAAGGTAAAGCCAGAGTTATGCTATTAAAATTTAGTATCAGGAAGGGCTTTATTTCAGAATGTCCTTTATTGCAGGATTGGACAATAGGGATGAAAGAAGAAAAAGACAGGCTTTTGCTGGCTTAATATTTGTATGTTTTCAAAGCGTTTGTGTCAATGTTTTTTTGAACAGGACAATAGTAAGGTAATGTTGCATTAAAAGAGTATTACTTAATATTTACACATTACATTACATATTAACTATTTAGGTATAGAGGATAGCAGATCAATAATAAAACATACATGTGAACAAGTGTTAATCAAAGATATACTAAATCCGAGTGCATCAAAGAGTGCATCAAAGAGAGTACTTTTGAAATCTAAGTGTCTCTGAAAGTTTTCCGATACGTTTCACCAAATCAATGGCTTCCTCAGGGGATCAGGAGACTTGAATAAATATAAATGAAAATAAAGAGGGTGAGTCAAAAGTCATAATGTGAGAGAAAGAAATCGCTGTAATGACATGAAAGATACTAAAGTAGATATGGTGCTGGATCAGCACTAGTCATCCCACACTGTCCATAAAGTCTATCTCTTCAACAGATATAGATGCATAAAGCAATTACTACATTATTCTATAATTCATCAGATTTTCTAACAAGTGGCATACTTCTTTAACCACTCTGGATATATCCTTATTCTGTCTCTCAACGGTCTGTTGAGAGACATATGCTTGCCTATTTCAAAGACGACTGTATCACCCAATAGGACTTTATCGCCACTAAATTAATTTCATCTATACCCTTAATTGCAATCCTATGATCTAGCGGAAGCCATTGATTTGGCGAAACAGGTCGGCAAACTTTCGGAGACACTTAGATTTCACTTGTTCACATGTATGTTTTATTATTGATCTGCTATCCTCTATACTTAAATAGTTCATATGTAATGTAATATGTAACTATGAAGTAATACACTTTTAATGTAACATTACCTTACTATTGTCCTGTTTTTCAAAAAAACATTGACACAAACGCTTTTGTAACATACAAATATTAAGCCAGCAAAAGCCTGTCTTCTTGCTCTTTC
Organism: Pyxicephalus adspersus; assembly: GCF_032062135.1. Taxonomy (NCBI): domain Eukaryota; kingdom Metazoa; phylum Chordata; class Amphibia; order Anura; family Pyxicephalidae; genus Pyxicephalus; species Pyxicephalus adspersus. The sequence continues at coordinate 44,763,580 of NC_092867.1, forward strand.
CTCCCTATTGTCCATTATATATTTCAGGCTTGGCAAAATAGAACCTTTCTTACAACAATATAGTGAGCAACATTGCCTATCCTTTCTGCAATAAAGGACCTGCTGGTCGCAAATATTTAAATTTTTGGGTTTAGTTCTGCTCTAAAGGTTTCTAAAAATTCTAAACTAAAAAAGTTTTATTATACTTGTCAGTTTTACAAAAAAACCTAACCAACACACAACAAACTGTCATGTGTATACTGTGCGATAGCCTACTAGTCAGAATGGAACTAAAATGCCAAGTTCTAATCTGAGGTTAGGATAGCTCTGATCCATGTTGGAATCAGAGAGAAAAAAAATAAGCAGGATTATATAAACAAAAATTCTTCTTGGGAGAGGCCCAAAAATATTATTTGATATATTGAAAGACAAACAGTCCCACATTGAGTGCATAGTACTGATCGAACTAGCTCAATACTAATTTGACACTGAGTGTCTACTTTATTTGCACTGTACAGTTCAGTTCATGTCTTCAATGCAATCTCATGGGCCAAAAACATGTTCAGTAGACAAACTTAGCCAATAGGATGTGTCATATTTAGGCATCAATTGTAAAGCTCAGGTAGAATATAGACTGAAGACCTACTGCTTCTGAATACGGAATACTTATAGCACTGGTTACCACAGGTGGCAAACCCAGTGGTGGCAGCCCTAGATGTTACTGCTACCCCTAACAGCCAGTAGAGCCCTGGTGCCAGGGTTCAGAATGTCTTTGACCAAGAGGACAAATTACTAGGAAGGGCAGGGCATGACCCCGCTGTCTTGGTCCATGTTGGAACCTATGGATATGGAAGATGGAGGATCCCTAAAAAGATCTGGGTTTCAAGTTGAAGGGAAGGACCTCCAAGGTTATATTCTCTGGAGTTTTGCCTGTGCCATGCACAACACAGGAAAGGCAGCAGGAGCTTAGACAGCTAAACGCATGGCTTATGTCCTGAAGAGAAGGGTTTGGGTTCTTAAAGCACTGGGCTGACTTTTCATTTGAGGTACAATCTATATGCCAGTGATGGTTTGCACCTAAATGGACGGGGGTCTGCTGTGGAATTGAAGGGAAAGAAAGATTTATGGGAATGGTGCAGGGATATTAAAACTAGGACTAGGTGGTGGGGGGGGGGGTGGATGGTAAAATATGGTTGCAGAAAGGTCTCACAGGGGTCAGTCACCAATGGATAGTGTATTGGGGATAGTTGGGGGGATGGTTATGGATAAATATAACCAATTTCCCATGTTACACACAAACATTGGATTGTGCAGTACTAATTGTACTAAAAACAAAAGGATTTGGCTAACACTGCTGGTAAATGCAGCAATGGTTTAACAAGCCCTTTCACCAATGCTGGAAGGCTGGCAAATAAAATAGGGGAATTGAAAACCTTAATAAATGAAGAGCACTATGACTTGGTTGATGAGTTTGTATTGCTGGATCTTTTGTTCTTCACATGACTGGGCTGTCAATATTCCTGGGTATACTCTGTTTTGTAAAGACAGAGTAAAACGAAAAGGTGGTGTCTGACTGTATTTGAGAGGTGATCTGTAAGTGTATGTGAAAGAAGAAATTGTTGATGGAGCATGTAGTGAGGCTGAGACAATATGGGCGGAGTTGCATTGGAATCTGCAATAGGACCCCAAGTGCTAAAAAAAGTAATAGAGAATCAACTACTAGCACAGGTAGAAAGAGCTGCAAAGGCTTGGACAGTGGTGGTGATTGGTGATTTTAACTACCTCAACATTGACTGCAGTAATGGCACTTACAGGTACAGCAAAAGGGTGAAAATCTATGAATACAAGATAAATATATGGTACAGTTTAAAGAAGCCCCAATTAGGCTCCAAACTGGACCTAGTATTTTTTTCTAATAATGCAGAGTTAATACCAAATTGTGCATATAAAATAAAATCTGGGTAGCAGTGACCATAACATGATTTGATTTAATGTAAGTTGTAAACAGGAATCAAAAACAAGAACGATAAAAACATTACATTTTAGGATAACACATTTTCTATTAATAAAGGTGGCTCACCATGACTTGGACTGGGAGGGAATATTGTCCTAAAAGAAAACAAAACTTAAATGGGAATGTTTCAAGTCTGTTCTGCACAAACACATTGCAAAATATATTCCAATGGGTAATAAGTTTAAAGCTAAAATTAAAATCTATGTGGCTTACAGCAAATTTTAAAAATGCCATAAAGAATAAGAAAGGGCATTCCAAAAATATATCACCTAAACATTTTAAAACTATAAAGAATATACCCAAATATGTAAAAAGGAAATAAAATGTGCAAAACTTCAAAATGAAAAACAGATTGCAAAAATACTTTTTTCAGCTGTGTATACACAAAGAAAAATGGCAAATTGCTAATAACAATGTTGTTGCCTTAAACGAGCCACATTGGCTCAAAATTGATATGATATTGATTGAGAAGCAGTTGGAAAAAATTAATGTTGATAAAGCACCAGGACCTTTTAGATTAGATCCATGTTTCCTCAAAGAGCTGAGCTCAGTTATTTCAAAGCCAGTGTTTCTTATTTTTAGGGACTCTTTAATCACTGGCATAGTACCAATGGATTATGGTAAGGCCAATATGGTTCCTATCTTTAAAAAAGGGAGCAAAATCATTACCAAGTAACTACAGACTTGTAAGTTCAACTTCCAAAGTTGGAAAAATCCTAGAGAGTTTGATAAAGAACTGCTAGAAAATAATATCATAAGTGATGGCATGAATTTAAGAAATACCGAAAAAGTCAAACAAATTTACCCTCTTTTTATGAGAGAGTGTTAGGAGACAATTATCTAGGCAGCGATCCTGTACTGTTGGCCCTTGCAGGACAATGCATGCTGCTTATTCTCTTCATCGGCATTGCTTGCAGCAGGGAAGATTAGGCAAATATTTGTCAGTCCTTTGCTCTGCTGCCTGTGCGTGCCTGGCTTCCCTTTGGATGTGAATGGTCCCTCTGCATCCCTTGCTCTGACACTGTGCAGCTGAAAGGGATTTTGCTGAGACTAATGAGCAGAGAAGTTCCTGATTTGGCATTATCTGCTGAGGCTCCATAGCCTCTCTGCTCCCACTGCTCTATGTCTGTTGCAGCATTAGCAGGGCTAATCTGTGCTGTAGAGACTATTCTGGCATTTTGTTTGTACTCAGAATGGACTGACCTCTGCCTGTGACCCTGACTCTGCCTGTGCCTACTCCCTTTGTACCTTGCTTGATGGACTGTGGTTCTAACCTTGTCTTGTATTCTGGATCACCTGATATTCTTGTGATGTTTATATGTTGGCTCCTGGTCTGCTGCCAGCCTATCCCCAGACACCATCCTTTACACAGTACGTCCTGGGTGCCACAAAGTGCTGGGAGACACAACCTGTCTCCCGAGGCTGAGCAGGGGCTTACTAAAGGTGAAAACTGCAATGTTAGATTGGGGGACTGGTGTCCGGTGAGGACTGGTGCTGACCAGGGCCTTACATGAAGTAAGTAAACAGGTAGACAGTGGAGTATTTTGGAGGATATATTGTATAGTATGGGTAGGTTATTATGGTATTGACAGCTAACCCCTAGGTTTTAAATTCATGAGTAAATAAAGGGAGCAAGAAGAGAGGGTTTTTTGTGGCTGATTATATTCAAGATCAATTACATGCAAAGTCAAATCATAAATAAACAAATTAAGTACAGTGTAACAATGTTTGAAACCTCTAGGTCCCCTTTCTTCTAACCTCCTGGGCGGTTCATTTCTGTCTGGATTTATATGTCTAAAAGAGGGACATTGTCTTTCATGAAAATTTATTTTACCATATAATGGTAGGAGTATAATAATGTTTGAAACACAAAAAATCATGTCTAAATAATAAATTTAATAAATTAAAAAAAATGATAAATGTAATAAAAAAATCTGACATGATTTTGTGTTGAAACTATTATACTCATACTATTATATTATACTGTCAAATAAATTTTCATGAAATATACAATATGTATATATATATATATATATATATATATATATATATACCGCTTTTAGACATATAAATCCAGTATATTGCATGCAATACAGTTATTTTGTATTGAATGCAATACAAAATATTTGAACGTCCCGCCGTGCCCCTAGCGACGGCCGCACACAATGACGTCACGGGGAACTCCTGGGGGAAAGTCAGCGCACTCGCCGAGGGGACAGATCTAAGGAAGAGGACGCGGCCAGAGGATGGGGCGACACTCGAGGACTCCGGAGGACACTGATGGGACTAGGTAAGGCTTAACTTTTTTTAGCTACCCCGAGTGTGGCTCGGGGGTACCGTTTTCAGCTGTTTTTTTTTTCCTCTTTTTTTCTAATACCAGACAAATTCTGCTGATTAGGAGATCAGGAAGATCGATCCTGGTAGGTCAAGTAGACAAACCAGATCGTTAATGTATACCCTAATGGGTGTGGTCCTTTGAGTCCCCTATTTCCCACTGCGTTTTGCCAAATCAGCTTCCTCAGGGGAGCTTGAGACATAAGCTATTGAGAGCTGAGGACTATATGATGCTGATTGTGTAATTTGAGAAGAAGGCTTTTTGAGGTCAATAATTTCAAAGAAAAGTGCAGAGTTTCCCTCAGTCACAAATTCTGTGGTTGAATAGTCTTTTAAATGTTTACACTATTTCAATGGGTCTCATGCTCGTGTATAGTACTAGAAAAGAGACATTTAGTCCTGTTTTCTGGCGCTCCTGAAGGTATCAAAGTCAGATGGGATTTACCTGAAGAGATACTTGGTGGTGGTAGAATAAATTGAAGGTGTAATACAAACTGGAGCCAATTGAGCCCAAGAACAAATCTATTGGAATGATCTGAGGAGGTGCCGGCCTGACCAGAGACAGTGCCAGTGTGCTTCTCAGATAGAGGCTCTACCCTTAGCTGAGCCAGAAATCAATTTAGATGCAAACTATATTAGTTTTAAGGTTTTGAAATTAAAACTACACCATCTTCTGACATGTGCAAAACAACTGTATTTCTTTTTTGTGTATCCTATATTGCTATTCATTACTCCCCAAAAATTTTTAGCAATGGAATTGATCTTGCACAGATCATTGCTCCTAAAAACATGTGTTTGAGCTTTGTAACTCAGCATATGTTACCATAGAACACAATGGTATTATTAGATACTTTGGGGTAATAAATATGTTTAGCTGTCACTAGGCAAAGTGAATTAGCACTGTGCAAGGCATAGTAAATGTGGTGAAAATTATCTTTGCAAAGACTGACAAATATTTTTGCATTTTTGCATGTACATAATAGAATGGCTGAAGTCGGTGTGTAGTATGGACATGCTGTGAAATGGCTGCCTGATATCTGCACAGAAGAGTATGCATTAACGCTGCCCACCAAGGTGAACAAGTCACATGTGCCACTAGCAGCAGAAGAGAATTGTAGGGACCCAACAAAAACTAGTTGGAAAATATGTATTTACCTTTACCAGGGTATGAAAAAAATAGTGCTTTCTGATTAACTAAAGGTAGCTATTTTTTTTACTCCTTTATTTTATGCCCTGCATCCATAACATTTACATGTTCAGTCATGTTACGTGCAAAAAAAGCCATTTTAAAGCTCTGTCAACTAAATGATTTTAGAAGGGAAAGAAAACTGATTGCTGGAAGTTATTACTGTCATGTTGAATTTACTCTGTATCTCTTCAAAGTCAGAAATGTTTAATTGAACGGGGAGTTTGTACTTAAAAGTTCAGGTGAATCTATTATTGCCTGTCCAAGGCTAAGTGAGTGTTTTTCACTTACAGACTGTGCAAATGTTCTATGAAGTGTTACTGTTTCCTGCAGTGTAATCTTTTAATAAAAAGGCTTTTTATTCTATTTTTCATTTTTGGGGGAATTTAGAAGAAAATTGTACTGGGATTAACTTTCAGTAAAAAGAAATTCATGTTTTTCTTGTTACATGCAAGGCCCATCTTTATAAAATATTGATTGGTGAACCTTGACTACTTGACATTCACAAGTCTCCTGTTTTAGGAAAGTTGTTCTGCATTTCGACAGCACTGAAATACTTTGCTGTTCATCAATAATTTTATACAGTGGTTAGTTTCTCAAACAATTTTGTGCAAAACACTTTAAAAAGAAGATGTCTTATGTCAGTGTGTAAAAATAAAAGACTTTTCTAGAAATGTTATAAGAAATAGTCAGTTCCAAGTATAAAAAGCATGACTTGAGTAGAGAGGATAATGTCATTCTTACCTCTGCCTCCCAGCTTACCAATACTCCATATTTCTTCCCGCCTGATAACCTTAAATAACCACACAGAGACCTGTCTTTGGGGTAAACTGACCATAACATCCATTTATTGACAAAATAAAACAACACTTTATTTGGATACTCCTGCTCACCACAAAGGCACCCAGCCGCTACCACACCGGCTTGGGGACAGTTGACAGGTATCCCATTGCTCCCACCGGGCCTCACAACAACCCAGTGGCCTATAAGGCCCACCAAAATCGAAAGTCTATACCCTGATGGGGTCACCACCACCCACTGCCTTGTATGCATCCAACCCCACTGTCACCCCACTCTCACCACCGCCACCAAGCCGCAAGCATAATTCCTTATGCTTGTTTGCACCACCATACCTTAAAACCTTGTCACAAACTGTCTTGGGGACTCAAAAATCAGACTTATGTCTCCACCGCGTTTAAATGTACCCCATCCCCCCTTAAAAACAATTGCGATTCCCTTTCCAATTCCTTGTGCCTGATTACCATACTTCCAATCCTGACCACAAATCTACTTACTGCTTTGTTGATCTTTATGCAAGACTTATTTAACTATTCCACCGACCTCGCATGCCGCCAAGTTAAGCGCGCCACCATATCTGACCACAAGAACACCGTGTTGGAAAAAGACGTTCTGAACCAAAGGAAATCGAAAATATTGTCCCAGATCAATTCCCTCACAGACCTGGATCCCACATTGTTCCCCCTAGCATGAATCAATATGACATCTGGGGGCCTGTCCTGGCAGTCATACCGATGGATCTCGTGGCCCCACTTCGAGC
>NC_092867.1:44772127-44777755 GCF_032062135.1 Pyxicephalus adspersus
AGTTCACAATAAAGACAATGTGGAATTGGATACTGTGCAGAGAAAGGCAACTAAACTAATACAAGGAACTGAGGAGCTCAGCTATGAGGAGAGATTAGCTGAACTGAAGCTATTCAGCACTCTAAATTTTGTTATTCTTTATGCATTTTGTGGCGATCCATTCAGCTTCATCAGGGTAGGCACATGGAGGGGCTGCTAGGTGCAAATAACTGCACAGGACATTTGGAAAACACATGGCTGACAAAAAGTTTGGGAGATCCATTGAAAGCTAATGCTTGTGGGATAGAAATGGAAGAAATAGGAGCTAAGAGAGTTAACTATCTCGTAATTGGTTACGAATTGTTGATTAAATCTTGTGTTGAAATTGAAGTTTGTTTCAATAGCAAATAATTGTTTAGTCGCAAACATGATGAGTTTTTTTGTAGTCTATGTTTATTGAAGTACTTAAGCCGTGTCATGATACACTTTTATATACATGATAACTTTTTGGGAGTGGATTTAGTATATATATTGCATCTATATTGTAGCCAAACCCCTTTCTAATAATTAATTTCTTCTAAAAAGTAATAGGGATGCTACATTCTGTAGGAAAATAATTTCAAGTTGTTAATTAATATAGGATACCACTATAATTATCTTCCTTCCTAAGGCTAACATAATTGTTAGTTAATATCTCTTAGAATGTGCCCTAAGCTGGTATTTATTCAGTAACCTTCCTAGCAGTAAACCTGAGTGTGACTCGGGGTAGAAAAAAGATTCTGAAAGCAGTAACCCCGAACCACATTCAGAGTAGCTAAACCTATGGAAAAGAATAGTAATTGACGTGCTTACCTGATCCGCCGGCGTCCTGCGTCGTCCTTCGCCGTGATGTCCGTCTTCTTCCTTCCTTTCTTCCTCCGGCGTCTTCACATGATGGCCCTGATTTATTAAAGTTCTCCATGGCTGGAGATAATACACTTTCATCAGTGAAGCTGAGCAATTGGGCAAACCTGGAATGCATTTCCTAAAATCAAGCAATTTAATAGCTATTTGTTAGCAAATGTTTTCGGGGCCGATAAGTCACCAGGGAGTTCCCGGTGACGTTGGTGCTCGTGTACGTTGCCGGCCGGGAAATTCAAATCTGATTGTATTGCATTTAATACAAAATAACTATATTGAAAGGAATACACTGGATTTATATGTGTAAAAGCAGTACATTGTATTTCATGAACAGTTATTTTACAGTATAATATAATAGTATGATGATCTCATTGTTTGTCACGCATGGAGAGACAGGACCACTAGGGGGTGCTATGGCTTGCACGGAGGTGGTGTGAGCCCTGAGAAGGGCCAAGGCGCAGAGTCTAAGCAGGTGGGCAAAACAGGGTACCAAATCACAAAGCAGAAGGATAGTCAAGGAAAGTCAGGGTTGGGGCAGGCAGCAAGCAAGAGAGGTCGGGTCATGCACCAGGAGTCAATTGCCAGGGATCCAGGAGACAGACACTAGTGACACAAGGGCCAGTGCGGGCACAGGGAACACAGGAGACACTGGAAGCAAAAGGAGGCACAGGTGACTCAGGGATATCCACAGACAGACAAGAACACTAGAACAGCACAGGGAAGTTCCATAAAGTCCTTCACAGTGGCTTTGAATGATAACCAAGCATTCTTTTCGACTTCTGACATTGTCCTGATGAAATATTCATCTTTGATGAGCTGCCTAATCTGTGGACCATCAAACACAGCAATGACAGGCTAGGAAATGCCAAATGAGGTACTTAAAACAGTCTCCTTCAGTTGGCAAAGATTTAGCAAACTGCTTCATCAGACCCAGTTTCATGTGGAGAGGCATGAATATAATATTCTTTCTATCAACAAGTGGCTCATGTAGAATGTTTGGATCACCTGGTTTTAGGGCAGATCTTGGAGGCCAATTACTTACCATCCAAAGCCTCTCACAAGCTCTGCTGTCCCACATACACAGATAACAGGGATATTTGGTATATCCGCGTTGCTGACCATGAAGGAAGCATACCATTTTAAGGTCAACACAGATGGCCCAAATGTGTTGGTGATATTGGAACAACTCAATGACTCTCTTTATGTCGGCATATTCTTCACAAAGTGAAACTGAATGGCCGATTGGGACTGACCCAAAAATATTGCCATTGTGAAGGAGGACACACTTTAATCTCTGCTTTAAGCTATCGATGAATAGTCGCCATTCAGTTGAGTTATAGATTGGAATTCCCAATTCCTCCATTAAATTAGGTATGTAATGGCAATACACAAAACCACTGTCTGTTCTAAAGTTCTGCAGAAATGCAATTTCTCTGGTTCGAAAGTACAATACCTTTGTTCCTTTTTTTAAGTAAGTTTTTCTCACGCAGTGTTGATGCTAGGAGTTCTGAAGCCTTCTTCGATAGTCCCAAATCACGTGGTGGTGACAGGTTTGGGGGAAAAGCAAAAATTGTGAGCAGTTTTTAGGCCTAGGGGGATGATGTCCCTGTGAGGAGCACCACATACTTTCATATGCTATTCCTCCGTTTTATATGTTTATGCAATTCTATGGGCAGAATATTTCTTTTTTATCCAGGGTTAAACCTTGGATTTTTTTAACCTAAATGCTTAGATACTGCAATCAGTTTCCTAGACTGCTTACTCAATATTTAAACTTTTTGCATAGTCAATCAACTTTGCTTCAATCATTTTAGATCAGAAGGATAAAAACTTCCTTGTGCCTACCAGTAACTTTTAGAAAACTTTAATTAAGTAGTTGTTGAATGTCAACCTCTTAGATATAGTTCTTTAGAGGCAATGCTCCGAATAGTTTGGCTGGGCTTTAACTGCTCAAACTATTGACTTGATTCTGATGCAGCCATGTTGTTTTACTAAAATTTTAAATAATTTCCACTGGTATTCTATACCATACATCTTCAAGGGGTTAAGATTTAGTGAGTTTTTCTCCCACAAGTTAGAACAGAGACATTCGGTTCAGTGATGGAAGATTTTGTTTTTATGTTTTTCTGTAATAAAGAGAGGTAAAAGACAGTTGGGCAATGGTGGTTGCTGTAAAGTGGGTGAGGTTGAAAGTTAAAAAATACTGCAAATGAGTTTTGATGAGTTGTCCAGAGAGAGAAAATGCCCACATCCTAAATTATCTAGTAAAATACCCATTTTTAGGGTACATGTACATTATGCCTCAGCTACCGAGACTGCACCCTCAGTCGATATAGAGTTCTTCACCATTTGGTGGCCTACAATAAAGTATCAAAGCAAATTCAGTGAAGTGTCAATCTTTGAACACTTAGGTGCTATTCAAAAGAACCTGTACATTAAAGAAAAAGTGTCACTCATGCAGTATTTTAGCAGCACAAGTATTATGACTTCCTCCTTTTACCTTTGTGAAGATGAAGTTTAAATAGACTGCTAAATGTACAGATTAAATAAATTTAGGTAGCAGTTTACCTGAAAAATAATTTGTATTTACTGTGTGTGCAAAAAGAAAGGAAAAGGACACAAAATAAGAATAAAAACCTAATTTCTTGGGGGGATTCAGGATCTTTCTAGGTTTCTTAGTCGTATAGTTCACATTTTCTTTAACAGAAAAAATGGGTCCCTTGACCTCCAAAAGGCATTAGGGTTTTTGTGGCATCAAACTAAATTTTATAAACGTATAGACTCTTCATGCTGTATGTTTTGCTTTTGGTGCTTTCCTCCTTAAACATCCAGTCCTAATTAAAGGGTAGGGTCATTCACTCTACACTGCTTTAGACCTGCTACCTTGCTTGAGATTATCCAATGTTTTACGAAAGCCCAGCAGTCTTTGAAATTTTTTCTGGAGTTCTGCAGACTCCTGCAGGTGATTGGAAAACTACTGTAGTAGAGAGAGATGTCAGAAACTAGTTGATCATTTCACCAGCCAACTTTCACCAAAGCCCAAAATAGAACTTAATAAGGCATATTGAAGCACTGAAGAATAATTATTAATATTGCACTAAGATAGAAAAAAAGCCTGTATGTTTAGCTAATTAAGGTCTTCCTCTGGGTTGGAAACACAAAGAATATAAGTTCTTTTCAATTTATTTTACAAAAGATTTGAGCCTTTTCATACATCTTAACAGTACAAAATGTCAGAGGTATTCAATATTTCTTGTTTCTTTAACTAAAAACTAAAAAAAAAAAAAAAAAAAACTGGGAAATGCCCAAAAAAACTGAAAAGGCAAGAAAACTATAGTATGAATTTTACTTCTCTTTCATTTGTTAATAAAATAAATATTTCACAGGTAATTATTCAACTAAGATGTACTATATAAATAGGATAATTTTAATAAATCTTATGGGAGTTTGTTTCTTTATAATTATAGCAGAGGTTATGTTTACAAGCTCATGAATCTTCCAAAAACAAAAAAAACATCCAAAGTATTGTATCCTTTTCTAAACTGATTGAACAAACCAATGCACTGTGAACCGAAGCACTCTATTCCCGTTCTACTTCCCTTCATTCTACTTCTCTTGTATAGTCAGCCAGTGTTGTTAGGCAAAATGTTTTAAACACCACTTATATAGGTAACATCAAGATATTGGTAAAAGCCAAACTTGACTGATATAGTGAAAATTTAGTGTAAATTTATTGAAAAAGTTCCTTTTTTTTCATGATGTGTTATACTGCCATCTGCCGAAGGAGGACATCAGGTGCAAAACAAAACCTGGCCTAGGGGCAGCCTATGTTGGAGTGGATGCAGTTCCCTTGCAATGTATAGATTCGGCTGAGATAGCCATGAATCCCAAGGGTAGTTAATATAGTTTCTATACTAGGGATGCATATGAACAGTTGGCCCAACTGTGTAGGGTAGTTTGCTGCAGTATGGTAAGCTGAGACTGTCTTTTTTTTTTATTTTCCTATTACCCAGGTATGTAACAGTATGGTGTTTCCATCTGTTTCTGGGGCTCACTGAACCACCATTTTTTTGCATCCAATGTGTTCCTTTCTGACCTTCAGTTATTTTCAACACATAAATTTTCCATCTGGGCAAAAAGGTTGAGGCTGTTAAAGTGGGTTAGACCTTACCAAACTCATGTTTGTCATACTCTGTGGTAGCCTTGATCGTAGACAAAAAAATAATTTTCTTTTTCAAATATTTTACTAGTGTTGCTTGAATTTGCCTCAGTTTAGTGATTGAAAATGATTGATTAGTTCCACTGGGTGGTATTTGCAAGGGAAGTGTTCCAGAGTCTGGTAATGTGAGACTACTAAGGGTCTAAATTTAGCCTGTACTGAACACATTCAGCCCCCCATAATTTAAAAATATGATAAAAATAAACTAAAAATGTAAAATGATATAATACATGTATCTCATATTACCAAAAAATATAAAAATAGAGGTAAAATGATATACTAAATATATCTCATATATTGCCCCTCAAGCCAGGGCTACCCACCCACACTAGTTAGAAAAAAAAACACTTAAAGTCTTAAGCTGCGTACACACTTCCAATTTTTATCGTTGGAAATGAACGACGAACGAACGACGAACGATCGATTGGGCAAAAATCGTTCGAAAAAAAGTAACCAATGACGCCGACGAACGAGGATAGTCGTTGGAAATGAACGACCGGACCGGCGGATCGGATTGGACGACGATCGTT